>NC_056739.1:305566562-305601562 GCF_019279795.1 Protopterus annectens
GCAGGACTAAGACAGAATATATGTGTGTGAATGAGAGGGAGGATAGAGGAATGGTGAGGATGCAAGGAGTAGAGGTGGCAAAGGTGGATGACTTTAAATACTTGGGGTCAGTAGTTCAGAGTAACGGTGAGTGTGGAAGAGAGGTGAAGAAGAGAGTACAGGCAGGATGGAGTGGGTGGAGAAGAGTGTCAGGAGTGATTTGTGACAGACCAGTACCTGAAGAGTGAAAGGGAAGGTCTACAAGAGGGTAGTGAGACCAGCTATGTTATATGGGTTGGAGAAAGTGGCACTAACAAAAAGGCAGGAGTTTGAGCTGGATGTGGCAGAGTTAAAGATGTTAAGATTTGCACTGGGTGTGACAACTGTGGACAGGAATAGGAATAAGTATATTAGAGGGTCAGCCCAGGTTGGAAGGTTTGGAGACACATACATATATATGTGTGTGTGTGTGTATGTGTATATATATGTATATATATATATATATATATATATATATATATATATATATGTATGTATACATACATATATATATATATATATATATGTGTGTGTGTATATATATATATATATATATATATATATATATATATATATATATATATATGATTTGGCATTATTTCAGAATGTTAAAAGTTGTTTTGGACAACACAGGATTAGTCAACACAACTTGGTCAGAGATGTGCACAGAAGGTCACTTTAACACATTGTTTTGTGTCTTTGTACTGAGTTAATAAGGGACTGTGGTGTTTTGAAAATTTATTTGGTTTTATGTCTTGAGGGTTTACATTGAAACAGAAAGTTTTGAAAAATGTTCAAAAGGAGATAACTATAAAAGATCGGCCTGCCAAACAGTGTTTGCATCTAACACAAAAGCTGGAAATACACATTGAGAAAACTGATATGTGTAATAGGTGGGACTAACAGCTTTTTATCATAGTGGCTATGTTATCCACATTATCTTGGAACATAAATGACCTTACAGGTATAGACAAAAAGAAAAGATTACTGAGTTATATTAAGAAATGCAAAGTACAAATAGTAATGCTGCAGGTGACTCATTTAGAAAGAAATGAGCATGTGAATTTGACAAAGAAAGGATTCCAAGAGGAGTAATTATACTAATTACCAGAGTGATGCCAATTCCACACAGAAGACACTCCCCACACTCCAGCCGAGAATCGAACGGGAGAACCTCTTGCTGTGAGGCAACAACGCTACTGCTGCACCACCGCGGATTTACTGTGGCGACCCCTAACAGGGAAAAGCTGAAAGACAAACAACAACAATAACAACTAGAGTGATGCCAATAGTAACAGAAAAGGGAAAAAAGACAATGGTAGATCTGTGGTTGTAAGGGGCTGTTGGCAAGGGTGCAGGATTATGGTGACATGTACTTATATTCTTAAAAACTGCTATTGTGAAGCTTAAGAAAATTTTGGGAAAAATAATCCACTTTTAGCAGGCAATATTGCTTATAGGTGGGGATGGAACTTGATTTGTAATAGTGGCAATGTATCTGGGGGACCTAGAAGGAAAATGCAACGAAAGTGGGCAGATTTCTGAAGACCTTCATTAATATATTTGGTATGGAAGACAGGAATTTGGTAGAAGGAACTTCAATATAATTTATATATTATTCCCCAAACTGCAATAACTGAGCAAGACTAGATAGAAATTATATTTGTCAAGATCATATGCATTTGATTGAAAGCCACAACATGTATCGAATCACTATTTCAAATTGTGCACCGATAAAAACCATGATTAAAATTGCAGGGTAGTGAGACACTGTGACTTTCTCACCCACCTGTTAAAAAGAGAAAATTTTAAAGAATGGGTAGTGAAAATTATTCAAGATGGATTAAGGGAAGATAGAAATATCTTCATAAGTTATAGCTCGTGAGTGGGATAAAATGAAATTGGAGTTCAAGAATAGGGTAGAAATAAAAAAGAAAGATATGATTAAGAAGAAATATGAATTACTTAGAGGGTCTGACAAAGGTTAAAGTATTGCATAATAAGGAGAATGTCACAGAACAAGGAGAGGCACAAATGCAGTGTGCTAAATAGAAAATAACAGAGTATCTGGATGATACTCACAAGTTTAGAAAGATGGCTGTTGAGCAACATTTTTTTGATAATAACTCCAGAGCACATAAACTTTTGGCACAATGACTTAGGTAACAGAAAGTAGAAAGGGTTGTCACAAAACCTAGGGATGCTATAAACAAGAAAAATAATTAGAGATCCTGTAGAGCTTTTAGAGGTATTTCAGAAATATTATGAAAATTTGTATAAAGCAGAGAAATGAGGAAATAAAGAGCTGTAATGCAAATGTTTATAGAAGACTTAATTATACCAAGGTTAGAGGGAGATGAGACACAACAACTAACAGTTATGATAGGAGGAGAGGAGGTAAAAACAGTGATATATGATCAATCTTCAGGAAAGTTTCCAGGAACTGATGGTGTTCATGTGAAAGAAAGTGAGAAAGATCTGGAAGATTTTATTTAGCAGCATTTTAAAAATGGGGTGAAGTATCAACATCTTAGAAGAAGGCTGTATTATATAAAAATGGTAAAGAACCATCAGACCCAGCTTCATATAGACCCATTTTGTTGTTAATTATTCATTACATTAATATTGATTCAAAAATGCTTCTGTCTCCACTTGCTAACAGAATGGCAAAGATTTTTGTCAAAATTAATAAATGTTAATCAATGTGGTTTTGTGGAATAGAAGCAAATATTTGACAACATTAGTAGAACAGTGATGATCCACAGGGAAGCAGAATATAAGAAAATATTGCTGCTGTTAGTGGGTCTTTAAGCAGAGAAAGCATTTGATAGAGTAAGCTGGGACTTGAGTAGGGCAATGGAAGCATTTCCATTCCCTGATACAATAAAAGGTTTATTAGGAGGATATATGAAGGATCGCTGGCAAGAATTAAAGAGGGGAGGGTTCATCTCTGTTAAGTTTTATTTAAACAGAGGAACCGGGCAAGGCTGTCCTCTTTCCCCATTAATTGTTTTATATTTAGAGCTATTGGCAAAGAAAATAAGGCACTCAGAAATGCAAGGATATAACTGGTATGGTAATAAAGAAACGGTTTTATTTGCAGTTGATATTATTTATTTGACATTTGTTTACCAGGATAGTCCGACTGGGTCAACAGTACCACATTTTCAGCAGAGGCTTGGGAACAAAAGCTCCAGTTCAAACATACCATTCATATTTTACAATATCGTTACATAGGTTCAAAATAATAGACAAGCATACATGTAGGCATATGTAGCAATTCAGAAAAAAAAACATAGCACTCATATTTTACAGTATCATAACATGGTTTTGTATGAATAACAAAAAGTTGTATATCAATTTAACAATACAGATAAATGGGTGTTAAAAAAAGAAGAGGAGGAACAAGCAGATATCGCTTCAGTCTAGGTACAATAATAGAGTACAATAAGAAATGAAAGTAGAAATACTTGTATCGGAGAAGTGAGGTGGGTGTAAAGCCATGTGATATTGTTTTAATGAGGCTATGAACACGGTTAGGAATTCCATAGTTTTGTGACAGAGTATGAGTAAAGACACTGGCCTGATTTTTTTGTTTTGTTTTGCTTTTTGTTTTTTGAGGGTTTAGAAATTGTTAGCAGTTTTTGTCCTCAGATCTTAGGGTCTGTTTGGTTGGTAGGATTTGATTAAGTTGCTTAGTGCTGGATTGGCAGAGGGCTTGAAGATTAACTTGTGCACTGTTAATACTTGGATATAGTGGAGTTGGTTAGGGAGTTCAATGCCAATTAAATTCTTGTAAATATCTGTAGTGATGTGTATGTTTTTTAGAATTAGTGGCAAACTTTGCCACTTTGTTATAGCATATTTCTAATTTGGATTTAATGGAAATTTGTACATGTGATTACGCAATTTTGGATTCCGTGCAAGGGTCATTCAACAAAACCTATAGATATATATATATATAGATATATATATATATATATATATATATATATATATATATATATGGGATCCGGACACATGCTCGACTAGCATATGTCCAAATCACAAAACATTGAACACACATACACGAAAGCGCTTAACATCGAAAAGCGCTTCAGTGTATGTGTGCCGTTTCGTAGCTCAGACTACAGTGCGGGTAAGGGAAAATTCCCTTTTCCCCACTGTAGTGTGATCTCACAGTGAGAATATTAAAGTAGGGAGTGGTTTGGGGGCACAGCCCCCCCATGTGGGGGGGGTGCAGGGGGGCAAAGCCCCCCCTGCATAAACATAGATTTTTTTTTTGAACTTCACATACACGGAAGTGCTTTTCAATGTTAAGCGCTTTCGTGTATGTGTGTTCGGTGTTTTGTGATTCGGACAACTGCTAGTCGAGCATGTGTCCTACATCCATATATATATATATATATATATATATATATATATATATATATATATTTAAATTTAGTTACCCACCTCATTCCCATCATTTATTGATCACTGACAACAGCAGCAGTGCTGCTATTCTGACAGTATCCATAGTATAACAACAAAAGCAAGCAAGCACAATACCTCTCAACTGTCCCTAACTTTTATCTCTTACTTTTTTCCAATCTCTTAAAATTCTTGACTTTCTGGTAAATCAGTGATCAGTCAGTAATGCCAGTTAGACATTAAAATTTCTTATTGAAAATGCATGTTCTTCCAAAACCTGTTATTAACTTCTTAAGTGACTTAGGGTACTATTTACACATTGTCCCTGACTTTGAATGTTTAATTGTTCCCCATTATTATATGTCTTTATTCCTGATTCTAATTTCTTGCAAGAAGGTTAGTGAAGAATTATGGAAAGCACAAATCTTTTGTTAAATTTAGGCAACAGCAGTTGAAATGTTCATCTTTTTTTAATAATGATGTTTTCTGATTGCCTGAAATCAGCAGCTAATATAATGCTGATTGTCTGTCTACAAACCCATCCGCCATTACTGAGGTCTGTCTAGCCAATCACTGTCATTCATATGAGTGCTGGACATAATGCAGAACAGGAAGTGCACCAATAGTGTGCAAAAGGTCTGATAATAAGATTTACATGGTGAAAAAAATATCAAAAATAAACTGTTAAGCAGTTTTAGTATTCAGTTTCAGAAAAGCTAACAGTGCTATCAGTGTTAAAGTAAAACATTCTGTATTAATTGTGAGTGGGAAAGGATTCCTGAATTACCTATGTTAATGCCTACAGTAATACCAGCAAACTGAGATGTTTCGTTTCATGGTCACAAGTAATGCAGGCAGCAGAACTCAAGTTACTAAACTGTGATCCACTCACAACTGGCCAGGTGGTAAATATAGCATGTAATGGCCCTCCCCCAGACCCCCATCTTAATGCAATTTTTTCAGTGTAGTCGTGGTCAGCTAGAGTCTGTTGAAAGCATGCAGGAAAATGCAAAGTTGAAGAGTCATACTGAAGTTATTTCTTTAATCATAATTTTTGTTCAGGCCATCACTGGATGAATAAAGTTGTTTAAAAAATCTTCAAAATGCACCTCAAGGCATCTAAAATCCCATGATGTCTGAAGGCCTAGCAGCCCCCAGACCTACAGCTTAATTATTTTATTTTCTTCACAGTTAATACAGTCAGTCCTACTTTTAGGGTATGTTAAAGGAATAAAGGGAAAAGCAAAGCTGAAGAGCAAAACTATTTCTTTTAATAAAGATTTTTGTTTGGGCCATCTTTGGATGAACAAGTTATATAAAAAAAAACATAACATGCACCTCACAGTATCTAGAATGCCCTAGAGCTTCTGGGGGCCTGGTGGCCCCCTAAAATCTTGGATTAATGCAGTTATTTTCCCCACAGTGAGTCCAGTCTTGGAGAGTTAGTATGTATTGAATGAATGAGTGAATGCAAGAAGAAACAAGAGTATGGCAAGTAATCTGGTTGCTGAGGGTAGGCCAAAATGGTGGGGCAGACCAGGGAGTATGGCTGATTGTGGAGCCCTTCAGCAAAACTGCCAGTTCACCTGAGGCCAGCCCTACCTGTGCTTCAGTATCTCTAAAGTCCATTGCTCATGTTATCCCTAAATATTTATAGATGGTTAACCAGTTCATACCTTTCAAGTACTGTTTCAGCAAATAGAGTGCATGAGTTGAGCATTTAAGAAACCTCTGGGGAAAAACAACAAATATAGCATAGTGTTTTTATATCTAATGTCAATTACTGAAATGAGATATTTTGGGAATACGAGTTGCACTGCAATAAATCTTTGCTATAATCATTGCACTATCACACTGGTTTATCATGAGCAATACAAAGTCATGCAGTTGTACTATACAGATTTAACAGAATTTAATTTTATATTGACCATTATTAGTGATATCAGATGAAGTGTCAACACTTGACTGATTAACACAGTAGTTGTAAGCTAACCTCATGTTTACCCATGTATTATGATGTGTGACCTAAGTAATTACTTAAGGTAAGGATTCAGAGCAGGCATTAGTCCTCCTTCCTCTTGAGGAGTATACAGAAAAATCTGTCAAATATTCTATGTTGAAGTGCATGCTGTTTAGTTCATATATGATCAATAAAAGGTAAACATTTTATACAATCTTGGACAGATATGTGTTAGATGTCAGCAGAACATGACGGCAGCATTCTGCATGTTATGGAACTGCTGCATGCAAGTTGGCTGCAGACGCAGAAGAAAAACAACAGGTCCACTGCTAAATTTCCTAGTTTATTTCAAACATCTTCATTGCAGGAGATGTATCTGGACTACTTACTTCCAATATCAGTTATGCTCATTGCAAGACTGGCTAAGTGCCCTTAGAAGGGGATGGGGGTGTGATTAGTTATGAGGAATCTATTAATGAGTGGTATCAGCTGAGACTCATGCAACTCCATTAAGTGGTTGAAGGCCAACTTTCTACTTAAAAAAAAAAAATTAATTTTTTTTGTAAATAAAGAGATACTGTTCCTTCCTTGAGGCGTGGGACAGGCCATTTAGTAACTTAAATTGGCAGGCTGAATGTTTTGTCTTCCATAATATGTTTGTGTTTTCCCCACATTAACAAAACAGCTATGGATGACTTCAGTATGTCAGTGAGCTATTAAGAAAAACGCCAAAAAGGAATTTAGATGGAATCGTATATTAGTTTACCTGGACAAGGCATGACATGAGAAATTTCATTAATAGTCATCAGATGTGTGCCAGGTTAAAGCAACCTGTAAAAATACTTTTTTTTTCATTCTGATGATTTTTTTTTTGCGTCTGCATTAACTTGAATTAAATCTGCAAGACACCCAGTATGTTCTGTCACACTGCACACCAGTCATTGTGCCTCTTCCAGCAAAACTACTCAGTAAACAGCTCCCTCTGCTGTATTTTACTTTCATATTTTCTTACTTGTAACTGCCTGCTAAGCACAGTCATACAGCATCTTCTGAAACTCTTTGTGCCTCAGTCCAAATTATGTTTCCTAAACCTAGCATGAAATGTGTTTTTTTGTATAGGGTTTCCTGTTCGTGCACTGCTGACCAGTATTTACAGCCATCTGTGCTGCTGGAAACTGAAACCCACATAAAACACTTCAACATTTAAAATCTTGAGCTGTCATTTTCCTTTTACGTGTGCACACTAATTCACTGAAGTCTGCTCTATTGTCATGGTGAAACTGCTCCCCTGCAATCAAGGTGACTCAAATATTTGTGAGTTTAGGCACATGGCTTAAAATCTGTTTATGTACAATGCATCAGTTTCTTATTGTTATTTTATTAATGGTTAGCTTCCTCTATTAGAGTTGTAACACATAACTAAAGCAGTACCTTTTACTTGCTACCGTCCAAAAAATTCTCATATCTCTATACCCTCCTATCGCTATACCTTAAGCCCTCCCTCAGTTCATCCTCTTCCATAGGTGTCCGTCATCCAAAACTTCCACTCTCATCTCTATACCCTGTACCTTTCTCAGTTTAGCCTCCTCCCTAAGCATCCATCACTTTTCTTGTTGTTAGTTGCTTCCTTCTTTGCCCTATACTTCTTAGGTTCATCCCTCCTTTAAGCCTGGCTTCTCGGATCCCATCACTTCTTGCACCATCTGTTGTATCCCACAGCCCCATGCTTTAATCACGCTGCCCCTCACAGAAGTTGCCAACAGATGAAGACTCCATGCACACTTGGCCCACTTTAACTTATTACATAAACTAGAAATAGGAGGTTAGCAGTAGTCAATCCCCCTCCAACTTGCCCTTGCAAGTCACCAGCATTCTTAAATTTCCCTCAGCTTTCTTAAAGAGGCTGTCACACGTGAATCATTACCTCTGAGGAAAAATATACAACGCACACACACTCATAGCAGTTAGAGCTGTATTATCACATCTCCAGAGTCTGTCTGAGGTTTAATCTTAACCACTGGTTACTTACTGTCTGTCTGTCTGGAGTTTGTATGTTCTCCCAATGTCACATCTGCTGCCTTTGTGCATTCTAGTTTCCCTCCACCTCCCAAAAGACTTTTTTGCATTGGTAATCTTAATTGCCATACATATAGCTATTTCCTTGCACATAGTGCCCAGGTCTTGACTGTCAAATACCACAAGGATCAGTTCACATAACAAAAAAATTGAACATGTAAGAATAAAAATCCTTTCTCTAGTTGACAGTAAACCACCTACCTTCTGTCTACAAACTGTCGTCTTCCTGTCATATTTACTTCTTTAAAATGTGAAACTACTAGAATCTGAGTCTTGTGTTACTTCTGCCATGAACCCTTTTCCACACATCAAGAATATATACAGTTACATATACAGAATAACATGCACTGTTTTAATTTTTGCTCCTCCAAACTGTTTGTTTTCTACAACCGATAGAACTGTTGCACCCAGAGATGCATGCAATATAATGCCAGATGGGTTGGCTAAAATGCATATAGGTTAACAAACTTCTTGCTCTTTATAAAGTTATGAACAGCAAGATAGTCTCAACAAGCACATTGCTAACACCTGCCTTGTTAAAAATTGTCACCAATACGTTTTGGACAATAGCCATTCAAAACTACTCTCGAATCATTTCAGCTGCTCCACACTTCTGCTTATTACCACTGTACAGAATGTACAAAACATTTAAGTCATGTGTTAGGGCATAACTATAAAGTTATGAAGGCTGTTGTAGTCGAGAGAGCACCATAGTGGTCAAGTGGTAAAGCTGTTTGCCTCACCATTCCAGGGTCTGGGGGTTCAATCTTGAACTCAGCTCGCAGTGTGCATGTTTTCCTCATTTCTGCATTGAGGTTCTTCGGGTGTACTGGATTTACTTATTTAGTTCAGTTTGATAACCAGGTAATTGAACAGGTCCAAAGTTCCTTTTCAGTCATGATCCAGGCCATAAGTGAAAGACATACAGTAAAACAACTAGTCATGTACAAAAGAAGTAAAATTACAAGAGTGAAAAGCAACATTAAAGCAACATTTAAAACCAACGTATAGGAGGTATAAATCAGTTACAAAAATTTAATACAGCAGGTCTGCTTCATGTAATCAAATTTACAATTACCAAAAACTGAAAAGGATGAGATGACTTAACCGAAAACTTACTTTCATGAACACTCAAATCACCACAATTTTACTCAGAGAAAGGAACCACTTGGCCACCATGGCAAAATAAACAAACCAAAGCAAATCAAACCCACCCGAGTGGGGGGATTTGCCTCACACCACCCCATGTGGGGGCCTGCGCCCCCCACACCCCTTTCTAAATATAAGGGCAAAGTTCACCATGGTGACCAAGTGTTTCCTTTCCCAGAGTAAAATTCTGGTGATCTGAGTGTTCACGAAAGTAAGTTTTCTGTGAAGTCGTCTCATCCTTTTACGTTTTGGGTAAGTGAAAATGCAATCATGTATAGGGGATCCAATAAAGCATAAATAAGGGAAGGTACTCTGAAAATGTTTACATATTACAGAAATTATAAATTAAAATAACTATCATTTAGTTATGTGTGCATAGATGGATTGATGCTGGTCAAAAAATGTGCATTAAACAAAGCATTGGATGTTAGGTTTGTGAAATGCAGTCTGCTACATAAAAGGAATATGTCATATAGAAAGTTGTGAGGATAATAGTGTTAAGCCTAATCCGTGAAGCAGGGGCATTTGTTTAGCTTAAGATGTGACCTAAGCTTCACCCTGAATGATATGATTTCATCACTGATGTTCATCACATTGATCACTGCTGCAGTTGCCTTAGCTATATGGGCTAAATCCTGCAAAGGATATAACAGACAGCCAACTTCCAAAATTTCAGGACACCTTCCATCTACCTGAACTGTCAGACAGCTCAAGATGAGATGCTAAAATGCATAGGTTTGAGTGCCAAGCCCTTCAGAATTTCCTGCCACCAAAGAGATCGCTCTTCTGCAGGCACTCAAAGATCAACAGTTGGCTTCTACTGTTCCTTTGATGAGCTAAGTTCCCTTAGGGGAAAACCTTCCACGTTTTAAATTTATTTAAATGTATACTTCTGGTTAGCAAAGTTGTTTTTTACCTAGAAGTTTCTATTTTAATGGACTGTCATGAGACTTAATCATACTTTTAAATGGTAGCATACTTTTTTCCTGTTGGTTTAAAAATAATTAAAAGTAGCTGAAAAACACTTTTCCTGTGGATAAATTGTGCTTATTTGAAATTTTGAAGCTGACAAAATGTATTAAAGTGCTTTTTACAGTGTTTTTGTTGGGGAGGGAGTGATTCTTAAAAACTTTAAAATTTTACTGGCTTGTGCTGCTTGTTTTTCCTGGGAAAGGACAATTTTTGGATTGACCATGGGACAAACTGTCTGTCCCACAGTTGGTCTTTCTTCCAGCCACAAAAGCAAAATGTTAAGCTAACAGCTTTTGCCACCACAGCAGGCTACTAATTTGCATCAGCCACAGGTATATGACTCTGTGGTGGCCAAACTGGTTCCTCATCTTTTACCAGAGATCCCTCTGGTGTAGCACTTACCGCCACTGTGGACCGGGGTTTAGCCATGTCCTCTGCGGATGTTGTGGTCCCCTCAGTGGGCAAGGGAGAGACAATCATGTCATTCCAGTGAGAGAGAAGAGGGATATTTTCCCTGTTTAGTCAGAATGTTATGCCCATCCCTGGGGAAGCTGCTGCTACCACCATTAATAACTCTGTTAGCCCTATATTTCCTGTCAAAAGGAAACAAAAAACTAAACATGTATCTGATCCTCCTCAAATTTCTCTGGACAGGAGTAGTTTACTAGGTCTGGCTCTGGGTCTAATTCAGGCTACTGATCATTCTTAAAAGGTGGTTTCTGGTAAAAAAAAAATGGGATGCCTCTTTTCCTGAAGAGATTCAAGATTCTCACTCTGGATAGGAAGATGAAGGGGCAGATGCAGGGTTTTCTCCTTCGATTTCTGATTCAGACTCAGAGGAGAGCACAGTATCTGATTCTCCCTCTGGGGGTTTCTCTTTCACTGAGACTATTTCCAGAATGTGCAAATGTTTTCAGTGGGAGAGCACTGAAGTTTCTCAGTCCCCCCAAAAGTACTATGAGCTCTTACAAAAAGAATTTCCAGAACATTCACCCATTCATCCAGTGCTGCCAGCATTGAAGGTTGTGTGTGCCACTACCGGAAATTTTTCTGGTAGTCAGCCTGCTGTCCCTAAAAAGGCTGATAGCTTGTATAAAGTTCCTCAGTCTTTTACGTTTTTATACGCTCATTCCTTACCTGATGCAGTAGCTATAGCTTTAGTTAACCCAACTGTTTTTAATAATTCCAATACTACACTTTCTAAAGTTTGGAAAATAATTCAAAGTATGGGAAAAAGTGTTTGCTTCTGCAACTTTGATTTTCAGAATTTTGAATTTTCAGGCTCATATGCTAAAGTTTATTCTAATTGTGAAACTATGAGAAATGTTTTGTCTGCAGTTTCTTCTTGTGAGGAAACATCTGCTTTAAATAGTTTAGTTTCATACATCTTACAGGTCACAACTCATTATTTAAAGTTTGTGCATGACTTTGATGATACTTTACCCAGGACTATGTCCAACAGTATTGTTTTGAGGAGGTTTGCCTGGCTGTGTTCTCCAAATCTTGCAAATGATGTGGAAAATGATATTTCATACTCTCCTTGGGAAAGAGATTTAGTTTTTGGTCCTGCTGCTTCAGAGGTTATTAAAAAGTGTGATGAGGGGGTAAGCTGCTAAAGGGAATCTCTAAGATTTTTCAGCGCCCCTTTTCTAAATTTTTTAAGAGATTTTCTAATCCCACATCCAGTTTTGGCAAGAAATAGAATAAACAACGTTAACAAAATGCTAGTTAACAGACCTTAATAAGAAATGACAAAAGGGTTCCAAAAAGAATACAGCAACTCCCTACAACCAAGGATAGTCCAATAAGTCAGAATGACTGTTTAAGGGATCTTATTCCCCATCTCATCCTGGAAATCCCTTTTCCCTTCCATAAGGTCTTAATCTCCACTTCTACCTTTGGTAGCAGAGAATTTCAGACAAATTGATTCTGCAAATCATTCATAGAGGTCACAGATAACAATGGCAGGAAACTCTTCTTTTTCCAGGGGTGATTCCGCATCCACCAGACCAGAGTCCTCTATTTCCCCGTCCTTCAAAAATATGTTGACTCTGGGAGTAATGGACCTAGCTCCTCTTTCCCAGTTTGGGAAAGGTTTTTATTCAAGGGTGTTTTTGGTACCAGAGAAAGAAAATGTTTGGAGACCAGTTCTGGATCCTTCTTTCTTAAACCAATTTGTGATAGTGCCCAAGTTCAACATGCTGTCACTTCACATCCTGTTATCCTTTCTTCCTCATTTAACTTTCCTGGTAACATTAGATCTAATAGTGTCTCGTCCATCCATTCATCAGTGGATGAGTCTTTGGATCCAAATTTGGCCACTTTCAGGCTTTAGATACAATGCTCAGGCTGCTCCCCTTACCCATAATCCCCTGATAAAGAGCAAGTTACCTCAGATCTTGTTTGCTGCTCAGTTGCTATAGATATAGTCCTTGGTGCGCAGACCTTCTTTCAGTCAGGTAAGTCAATAAATCAATTTTGTTTGTCTTTCTTCCTTTAAATGAGTCTTTTCTCCTTTTTCCCCCTTTCTCCTGAGATCTTCAATCTCACCCATTAGGATCACCTCACCTGAACATCCAGTCTCTCAAACTAACTTCATGGTTTCTCCAATTCGAGTGATAGGCAGTCCAGGCTTTCTTCCTCAGTCATCCACATTTTGACCTCTTCTCAGAGATATTCCAACAGGAAGATCTACAAAAGTAAATAGAGAAGATTTTTTGTCTGGGCTTCCAACAAAAAATGTAGACCCCCCCTTCCAGCTCCAATTCCTGTCATCTTGCAGTTTCTAGTGTCCCTCTTTCATGACAGAGCTTAGCTATTCCGCTGTCAAAGTACAATGTGTCACTATATCTTCCTTTCATACTGGGGAAGATCACATTCCCATAGCATCGCTAGGCCTTTCTCAGAGGAACCTTTTTTCTTCACCTTCCACTCAGGGAGCCAGCTTATCTTTGGGATATTATTATTCAATTGCAAGCTTTGTCTAGTCCCCATTTTGATCCTGTGACCAAAGTTGATTTAAAATATTTGTCATAGAAAACTCTGTTTTTGGTGGCCATCACCACTGCTAGAACAATTTCAGAGCTCCATGCATTATCTTCAAAACCTTCCTATCTGATATTCTAACCCAGCCTTTCTTCCTAAAGTGGCTTCTAAATCATGAATCAGTCAACCAACCTTTCATTATTCTTTCGAAATTTCTCCATTATGGGTGATACATGCTACACTTGTTGGAAGTGCACAGTCTACTACATTACTATTTACATGGAACTAAGACAATCAGAAAAACACTTTATCAGTTATTTGTTTATTTTCCTCCAGCCAAGATGGTTAAGAGAGTGTCCAAAGTCACACTCTCACTTTGGCTCTTGGACTTTATCTCCCATGTCTACAAAGAAAACAGGTTTGTTTTTATCCAAAACTCCTAAGGATCACTCAAAAAGAGTTATAGTTTCTTCTACAGCCTTATTCTCCAAGGTATTCCTTGATGGCATGTAGCATATAGGTCCAAGGTCCATACCTTTATTTCATATTTGGTTCAGCTGTGCTCTTGAATATCCTTCCATGAGACCTCCCAAGCGTTCTGGTAGCTGGGGACTATTGTCTCTTACATTGAGGAAGGGATGGAACAAACAACATGAGATACAAAAGTTATGTACTCACAACAATGATAGCTCTGAAGTTGTCTTTTCCGTCCATTCCTCAACCAGTGGGTTTCAGATCTGACCTTGGAGCAAACTTCAGCCATTTTACAGCTATAAGATCCATGGGTCAGGCTTCTGTCCTTACCCATAATCATATGCCATTTGTCACTCTATGCAATAGGATGTGGACTTCTTGGCTCAGGCTTTGAGATAAGTGTAAACCTTTTTTGTCCACCGTATCAGTATCTTAGTGGTGTTCTTTTCTGACTTTTGTTCTTTTTTTCTCTCATCTCTCTCCCTCCTCTAAAAAATCGTTGGCTAATTAGTTGTTTTTGCCTTTCTCAGTCATGTGGCTTTTTCTAGGACTCCTACCAGTGGTTTTGCCTGGTATCTTGTATTTCCATTTTTGGTATGCTACTGTTGATGCCCTCGGCTCTGTGAGGTTTTCTCTGTACCATAGTTGGTATTTCTCTTTCTTGAACATTTTGGTCTGTTTGTTGTTGTACTTGTTTTTTCTTTGACATGGTGGATAAACCTACTGGTTTTAAGAAATGTGCCTCTTGTGGCCATAACATGCCCAATTCAGATTTTCATGAGAAATGAATTTCTTGTTTGGGGACTATTCACTTAGATGAGGATTATGATATCTGCACTGTCTTTGGATATGCAGGGCAGTGGTCTAGCATTGGAATAAACTGGTTCTCAAAGGTATTTTTCTGTATCTGGAACATACCCATTCAGAAAGAAGCCTTCAGACAAGCTCAAAGAGGAATAGGGAGATAAGCAAAAAGAAAAGACTAGATAGAGTCTAGGAAGTGATCACATGACTGCTTTTCTTCCGCAGCTTCCACTTCAGCACTGGCAGCTAAGGTGTCTAAGGCTTCAGATCCATCTATGCCATTGGATCCATCTTCTGCCTCTTCCAGGACACCTTCTCATAGGGAACCACGATTTTTTCTGGAGCTGATAGCTTCCAAGCTACATTCCCCATTCTTGCAGGAGACACCAATCAAGAAAGATTTCCAGATATCCGCCCTTGTCTTCATCCTTCAGGTCTACTAGAAGTTTGTCAGAGGCTGATGTGGACAAAATGAGGAAATTCCTCAGGACCCAGCTTTAGTTAGGAGTACTTCCTGCTCAGTCTCCCATCAGACCCGTGAGCTTTGGGCCATGTTACGTCCTTTTTCCAACTCCTACAATGATCCCCCCTCCAAGTTTCAGAGACCTCAGATCTGAGACTGCCAGGATTGTCTTGTTTGGATCCAAAGTTGTGGGTTTCTTCAACTCTGGCATCTTCTCTGATCCAACCAACTCTGATCTCATCAGGGCTGGATCTTAGAGCTGAATCTTTGGCTCCAAACAGGAAGAGAGCCTTTGCTCCAAGATTTTTGGAGCAATCTCTTCCTCTCAGAGTTTCAGTACCAGACAGCTCAGCTCTGAATTCAGTCTCAGGGTAGGGGTGGGGAGACACTTGACCATTCCAGCTATGGATGTTTGGCTTTGACTGGGTGGTTTTGGGTTCTTCTTTGGCATCTGCCTTTGAGGCTGTAGAGAGAGCTCTCTCCAAGTCAAGAGGAAGGGACATCCTTAGTCCCCTCAGATCCAGCCCCTCCACAACTGTTGACCCTGGGTTGTGATCTTACTAACTCTATCCCATCAGGGCAGCCAGTGCACACTAGCTTTGAGACTGTCCTTGTTCAGAACTCACCACAGACTTCTGAGTCTTCTCTGAATGGTCCCTCCCCCCATAGATGCTCTTTGAAAGCACGCATGTAAGAGGAGGCACATTGACTCCCCACATGAGTCTGTCACAGAAGATACAGATTTTGATGAAGGAGAGGGGTCCCCCAGATCACCCCTTGAGGATGTCTCCTTTGGAGAAATTCTCAAATTCTTAAGACAGAAAGGTGATTGGTCTTTCCAAGCCCCTTCTCAGGATGAATCGGTTTTGCTTGAAGCTTTTGGTACGGGCTCAGCTACTACCTTAGTGTTGCCCCCAGCTGATGAAATGATTGACCTTGTTTCTCATCAGGTATGGAAGGAATCAGATTTGGTGGAACCGATTCTGAAGAAGCCTGATAAATGCTTACTAGCCCCTAAAGGCTGCTCACTGGAACAAGGAAATGGCTGTGAATCCTATGGTGGTAGCGATAGCCACCAAAAAGGAGTTCACTGAGGAGAGCTCATCTGTTCAACATCCTAATAAAATGTCCAGGGCCATAGACAGATATGGAAAGCATGTTAATGCTTCAGTGACCTTTATCCTGCAATTGTTGAATTACTTGGCACATATGCTGAGCTTTCAGAGAGACTTGACTAAGGAACTTTCCAAATCCCTCTCTGGGTCCATCTCTATGGAAGACAAGAAAACTGTGGATTCACAACTAACCACCCTACAATCTCTTTCTAATGCCTCCATGCATTTGATCTCTAATTCAACAGAGATTTTTTTCTACAGCTGCAGGCACAGGCATTACAGTATGGAGGCATGTCTCGATGCGCTTATATGATTTTGTAGAACCCTTTAACATGTCCTTCATCAATGTTCCATGTAATGGATCGACCCTTTTTGGGCCTAAGATCTAGGATTGAGAAGGAAGAGAAAACTCTTTCTGATGTAAGGATATGGTTTTCAATGCCTAAAAGTATATTTTCTAGGAGCCAAAATGGGGGTAAGAAAATGTGGTTCAGTAAGTCTCAAGGTTTTTCCCAAAAGTCTTCTGGAGATAGATCCCTTGAGGTGGGGGGGTACTCTAATGGTACATCACACTCATGACAGGGGAGTCCACAGAACCAAGGCTTTAGAGGTCCATTCACTGAAAAACCTTGTCAGTGCTCCTGAAGGGTTAACCAACTGCTGCACTCTGGAGGCAGTTGGGGGTGTTTATCTCTGCACCCAGAAGCCTGGACATCCATCATTGAAGATGTCTAGGTCCAGTTGATCATCACCAGAGACTATTATATTCCCTTTCTTTACCCACCCTCTGACAACAAAGAAACTCCCCAGTGTTCCAACCCACCCAAGAAGAACAGTGTCATTGGAAAAAGAAAAGCTGCTATCAAAAAGAGTCAACCAAAAGGTTGCATCAGATCAACAAGGGTTCGAGACTTACTCAAGGTTCTTTTTAGTATCAAAAAAGAATGGAGACCTCAGGCCAGTCCTGAAACTAAGCTATCTAAACCTAGTTGTCAAATATGCAAAGTTCCAAAAGGTCCATTCTCCCATTACTAAAGAAGGATGACTGGATGTGCTCAGTAGACCTGCAGGATGAGTACTATCACATCAAAATAGACAGCTGATCCAGAAGGTTTCTACACTTCTAGTTGGGAACCACCAGTCATTTACATTTCAGGACCCTGCTTTTGGTCTTACGATAGTATCCCCCAAGTGTTTATCAAATGCATGGCAATTGTGGCAGCTCATCTCAGACTGCAAGGGTTCCACATGTTCCCCTAGCTGAACAACTAGCTCCTCACTGCTCCCGCCAAAGCATCTTTTAGTCTAGCCCAGGGATTTCTTCCTTCCACTTTGCTCCAAACTAGGTATTACAGTGAATTACAAGAAATCCTAGAATTTATACACACACACTTGGACACTACTTCCCAAATAGTAAATCTACCACAAGTTAGTTTGTCTATATTACAGAATTAAGCTTTACAACTGCCTTCTTTTCAAAGTCTTCTGGACAGGCTGGTGCTACAGCTTCTAGGCTCAGTGGTAGCCCCTATCAGTCTTGTTTCTCTGGCAAGATTTTATATCAATATTTTTCAATGGTCATTGGTGGTCTAGTGGTCAATCAGCTGCTATCCATGATTTTCCCATTTCTTACCAAAATCTGCAGAGACCATGAAATTTGGTGGATTCAGCCATTTGAGGCATCTCAGAGCTGCCCCTTTGTTCCCCATTTTCCCAGGGCCACAGTGACCATGGATGCTTCCCAGTTGGGATGGGGTGCACTATATGGAGAAGACCGTCCAAGACACATGGTCCCCTTCAGTGGTCAATCTTCACATCAATGTCTTACAGGTAAGGAAAGTCCTCTCGGCATTGCAAGCCTTCCAGGATATCCTCCCTCTAGGGATGATATCTATTCAGACAGACAAATTTTCAGTGGTCTGGTACATCAACAAACTGGGTAAAATGTGCTTTCATCCCTTATGTTGAGAAGTGATGAGTGTGGCAGTGGGCAATTTCTTCCAGTTTCTTTCTAATAGTAATGTACATACTGGGGAGGTTCAACATCTTGGTGGACAAGTTGAGCAGGTTTATACTACTACCTCATGAGTTGCCTCAACCAAATAGTGGTAAAACATATGTTTTTATCAATGGGGCCAACTATGCTGCAATTTCTTTCCTTCTCCCACCAACTCCAAATGCAGCAGTTTCTATGTGATGATTCCTCCAGAGAGGGTGTCACCGAGGGACACTCTGATCCATGATTGGCCTTCCAGCCTTCTTTACCCATACCCACAAACCACGCTAATTCCAACATTTCTACAGAAAGCTTCTCAACAAAAGGGCATGGTCATACTCATTGTCACATTCTAGCCTCAACAGGTGTAGTTCCCTTTCCTTTGGCATCATCTGTTATATCCTCCTTGCGAACCAGATCTAGATCTCCTTGTGGTACCCCACCACTGAACCAGTAATCAGGGAGCCTCAATCCTCACCACTAGCAACAGTGGTGGACATACTGGGAGGATGACAGGTACATACACAGTATTTTTAGATGCAGCTCTCTGCATCAAGTGCAATTTCCCTTAACAGCACACAGAGACCACAGTCAGTCAGGGGCTGGTTTCTCCCTCTTTCTCCAGATCCACAATAAGACTCCTCACTGCCACAGCTATAGAGTTGAGATCTTAGCCAGGGTGCCAAGCCAAGTCCTCCAACACTCTCTCTGTCCAACCAGTGCTTCATGTCCCTGCCCAAGTAGATGGCACACACACTCTTGTAGATTTGTTTTACACACACACACACACACACACACACACACACACACACACACACACACACACACACACACACATATGCCTGGGAAAGGCTGTCACAGGTTTACTAGCTATGCCCCCTTCTGCCCAGACTATAAGGTAGCTATCACTGCCAACAGAACCCCTTATCTACTTTAAGACCCTTAACAAAGGGTATCCAATCTTACTGTGTAATGTTACTATTAATACAAATGTAGTTTGACCAAGAGCAAGGATATTAGAAGTGGCCCACACAGTGTCACCAAATAAATATGCAAGTACTCTCAGAACTTAAATATCTCTGCACAGATCAGCCACAGTGAATGGTTTAAATATATTTAATAATAAATATTAAAAGAACAAGAAATATTCAGTATATATTTACAGTGACATCAGAGTTCAAAATTACAGGAAATATTTAAAACAACATTGCAAGACAGTCTCAAATAAATAAAAAAAAAACATCTAAACTATGGTTTGCTATATTCCTGACTATATCTAAGAGAATTACTATACTCTAGTTAACTTACTTCAGAGTAAGGCAGATGTGGTGAATGGATCTTCTCTAGTTGCTGTTGTCAGGTCAGAGACGGAATACAGAATGCTCTCTCTCACCAAGAGAGTTCTCAAATTAATATCTCAAATATTACTGCTGAGATAACTTGCAGAATGACATCATTGCTTGTCATTTGACTCCTAGTTCCCAGGCACCAAAACAATCCTTGGTGGCAGCTGGTAGCATTTAGCATCTACCTGTAAAATACATAGACAAGGGCTTTTTCTCAGATCTTTGGCAAATGATGGAAGTCATAAAACACTTCCAATACCGAAAGCCTCTCAGCACAGACTCTGTCTCCTTGCTGCCATAAAGTAATTTAATTGCAGTTATTTTTCAGAAATTTACTAGACTGAGGTTAACCTCCTGCATCTCAGTTTCTACTGTTAAAATATATACATTTACACAGTTACAATAGTGCATGTACATGTCTGTTCTTTTCCAGTAGGCCACACTGCAGATCCATTTTAAACAGAAGCATTTTGCAAACCCTTTTCACCACACGTCTGTACAAACAAGTTTGATATACACATAACATACAGTTCTAACAAAAACATCTTACATGAAGCATGTTGACATTCACAAATGACATAACCATTTACAAAATTCCAGACAGCTGTGCTGGCAGTATCTCTCTTTGTCACACTTCTATATAAATCATGTTGATATTCACAAATGACATATTATTTACAAAATTCCAGCTAATTGGGCTGGCAGCATCTCCTTTTGTCACACTCCTGGCTCACCCATCCTGGATGCTTCATCCAGGAATTCAGGCCCTCAAGTTGACCACATGGTTTCTCCACTTCCATGATGGCTAGGCAGTCCTAGTCTTTCTTCTGAAGGGGTACATATTCTTACATCCTGTCAGAAACATCTAAGAAGATCTACAAAAGCAAATGGAAAAGGTTTTCTATCTGGGCTTCTAAGAGGTATTTGGAACATGTTTTAATCCCCCATTTGTTTAGTGTTAGAATTTCTCACTTCACTTTTTCATGATGGAGCCAGTTACTCCACAGTCAAAGCACAATTAGCTGTGAGTTCCAATTTTCACATAGGGGAGACTCACTCCATTCTGGCCTCTCTTAAATTGTGTAAAACCTTCCTCAAGGGTACTTTCCTTCTCTGACCACCTATTAAAGATCTCACCCCTCCTTGAGATCTTGCTGTTCTGTTGCAAGTGCTAACTCAACCTTCATTTGAACCATTAGCCAAAGTGGATTTAAAGTTCCTGTCATGGAAAACCATCTTTTTGGTTGCTATTACATCAGCTAGACAAGCATCTGAACACTTATCAGCCTTATCTTGTCAGCATCCATACATCATGTTTCATAAAGACAGACTTTTTTTGCGCACCAATCCCTCCTTTCTACCTAAGGTGGCGTTGGAGAGAGCACTCAATCAAGCCATTCATTTACTGGTCTTCTTCCTTAATTTCTGTAGTAAAGGAAAATATATGCTTCATTTATTAGATGTACATAGACATTTGTGAATCATACCTCTGCAGAATGAAACATTTCAAGAAGTCTGACCAATTATTTGTCTCTTTACCCAAAGCAAAATTGGGCAAGGCTGTGTCAAACGTTACACTGGCAGGGGATGGCTAGCTAGCAGCATCTCTCACATTCATCAGACCAAAGGCTTAGAGTTACCAAAAACTCCAAAAGCATTTTCAACACGATCAGTCTCCACTTCTGCTTTTTTGTCTTAAACATTAGTTGATGATTATGCTATTGCTACCTGGTAAATGTTCATGCATTTATTGTTCACTAGAAATCAGATTTTTTTCTAGTAGTCAAGCAGTGTTTGTTTCCGCCATACTCTGGAGCATCCTTCCATGAGGACCATCCTGGGATTCAAGTAGCTGGGGACTTTGCCCATTGGTTGAGGAATGGATGGAAAAGACAACATCAGATAAAAAAGATATGCATTCACCATAATGCATCTGTATTGTCTCTTTCCATCCTTCTTCAACTTCACAAACATATTGTAGGCAAACTCCATCTGAGGCATGGTTGAGGTTGGCATAGGATTATGGGTAAGGGGAGGAGCTTGAGCTATGGGTACTAAGTTTGGAAAATGGCTGAAGTCAAATCTGAGGGTGTATCCAAAATACATTGGTTGAGAAAAGACAGAAAGAGACAAAAAAGATGCATCATTATGGTGAGTATATTACTGTTCTATATGTGTTATCTGCTTTTGTCCGTCTTCAACTTCCCTTTCTCCTTCCCCATCCTTATTATTCTATTTCCTTGATTCCTGGAGTGACCATACTGAGCTACCTTAGCTACCACATGTTTTATTTTCAAGCCTACACATGAAAGCTGGTTTCTTTCTTTCTTTTTCTCTTTCTTTCTTCCTTCCTTCCTTTTCTGTTTCACAAGGGGAAGTATCCCTTTTTCTGGGTAAACTTGATCTGAGGTAACTTGCTGTTTATGAGGGGATTATGGCTAAGGGTGGGAGCCTGAGCACTGGATCCAAAGCTTGAGAGTGGCCAAAGTTGGATTAAGAGGCCCACCCATTGAGGAAGGATAAAAGCAAACAACACAGATCTATTTTTATGGTAAGTACAAAAATTTTGTATTTAAAAGATGCCTATAATCACATTTCTACTCATCCAGACTTTATGCACTTCCTAAGATTTTGTATGTCTGGATCACATTATCAGTTCTCTGTCTTTCCCTTTGGACTATCCACTGCACCTAAAGTATTCACAAAACGTCTAGCTACAGTTATACCTCATTGCAGTGTACAGGGTATCCACATTTTCCATATTTAAATGACTTGCTTATCTCTGTAGATACTTTTTCAAAGTATCAAGAATCTCTCACTTGGGTGAGAGGTATCTTACACAAGCTGGGATGCCATTGACTCCATTACACAAGATTGTGCTCCTAGGTTGTCTGCTAGACACCTTATTTCAAAGAGCTTTTCTTCTGCAGGAAAATAGATCTATATCTAAATTTATTTCTAGGGCTTTCCACTTAGACTCTGGTCACTGCAAGGAAATGTTTCAGGATTTTAGGTCTCGTAGCATTTATAATTCTCGTGATACCCCTGACAAGACTCCACATGCAAAAGATACAATGGTATCTGAAGTCCCTTCGGTCCCAGCACCAACACCTATTATCTTTTGAAATCCTAGTTCTGGGATTTGTCCAAAGAGAAATCTCTTGGTGTAGACTGCAAATATCCCTAAATTCAGGTCTCCCCATCTTCCCCCAACTAGACAGACAGTCATCACAGACACCTCAGATTTTGTTGGGAAGCAGTTTCAGGAGGGATAAAAGTGCAAGGTGTTTGGGACATCAAGGACAGATGCAAGCACATGAATCTAAAACAGATGGTTACTCTTTTCAAGGCCTTCACTTCCCTGAATCATTGTTGGTCCCCTGAACCTCTTCAAGTTGTTACAGACAATACCACAGTCATATGGTACATCAACAAGCAAGGGGGAACCAGGTCTTACCCCTTTTACAGACTAACCATGTTAGTTTGAGATATAGCTTTACAACACAGTCACACTACAGACATCCAACTTCCAATCAAAATAAAACTGTGTGGCAGAACAAAGGCCTACCCTCACAAATGGAAACAAGATCAAGGGGACTTTCAAAAACTGATCCATCTATAGGGAGTTCATAGGTTTGTAGGTATATACTAGTTTTACTACTACCAAGGCCTTTATAAGCCTAGTTATTCAACCCAACTCAATTGTGTCTCCATATATGCTGGGTGTCTGTTAGGGGACTATGTTAGTTTGGAGGTGGCTAAGGGCTCTGTGGGGGATGGTATGTTAGTTAGGTAATATTTTACTTACTGTCTGCCTCTCTGCATTAGACACATGGGAGCCAGACTGGGAATGAATTAACAATGTCCTGTCCAATGGCCAAGGTTATGTTTGAATAGGGTCAGTGATAAATTGTGCTTCATATGGATGTGGAGCTTTTCCATAGCGTGGAGATCATTAGAACAAATATTGGTCACACTAGCATGTTCTATTTATGTTGCAGGCAAAGTTTAAATCCTTGGATCTATTGTTTCTAGTGCTGCTTGTTCTGCAGATGTGCAAAAGTTCCATCAGGACTAGATCTGAAGATGCCTTGTATGCCAAGCATACAATGCCTCTCCGTAACCTGTTGGAGACTGAGTATAGAAATCGGGCCTTAAGATGATTTGTGTAGGACAGTGTGTTAATACCCTGGATTCTCCTGGTGAGGAACATCATTTCAACTGTTGCAAGTGGTGGACAAGTGCATGCTAAAGGGGGTATTGTACTCAATGATGGGTCTGATAAGGGCCGAGTAAAGTGGTACTATAACTTGGACCTAGATGCCATACCTTTATTTATGAGTTGGGTAACCTAGAATGACTTTCCTACCATCTTGGCTACATGTTGGTCAAAGGCCAGATTACTGTCTACATATTTACTCTTTACTGATGATCTAATTGGCTTGTGTGTGGAAATTTTCCCAAAGGGCACTATAATGCATTTCTTAACATTGAGTTTTAAACCATAGCTTTGGCACAAATCATTTGTCTGTGTCATCTGTGAACTTCATGAGCCAGAGACTATTGACATTAGCTTTGACTTAGGAAAAATAGATACCAAACAGGAGCGGGCTTGGCACAGATCTCTGAGGAGCTCCTTTGGCGACTGGTCTCTTGGTGGAGGTGGTCTCCCTAATCCTGATTTTTTTTGGGTCCTATCTGTAAGCCAGCTGGCAGTACAGTGAGTTATATAGGGATTTATCCCTAATTTGGTGAGTTTGGCAATACTTCCTGAGTAGGGGATTGTATTGAACATCTTAGCCAGGTCATGGTAGGTGGCATGCACTGTCTTCCTCTCATCTATTGCCTTGGTGACCCTATCTAATAAGTCTACCAGGTTAAGAAGGGAAGACCTTCCCTTTACAAAACTAAACTGGGATGGGTCCAGTGTCTATAGGTTGTCAGTGTCCTTGCTGATCATTTCCATGATAATTCATTCCATGGTTTTGCATATAAGACTTGTCAACTGATGGGTCTGTAGTTTCCGGAGCCAGTTGATGGACCACCCTTGCAAAGAGGGATGACCTTTGCAGTCCTCCATTCACTTGGTACATAATAATTTTTGAAGCTGTTCTTGAAATGTGTGTTGAGTGGTCCTGAAAGGTCATGTTTTAGGATGTTTAAGATACAACATGGAATATTATCAGGGCCCATTGAGGCAGTGTTTTTGGCCTTGGCAAGTGCCACAAAGACCTGCTCCCTGCAGATAGCTGGAGGGATATGCTAGAAGGGATTTCACAGGGGGTAGTCAGGGATGAAGTTTGAGCTGATTTGTCAGCCAGCAGATTCGCTGTGTCTGCTTAGTGAAGGTGGTGTCATTTACCACCAATTCAGCACACTGTTGTGTGTTACCTTTAAGGCTTCGGACATAGCTGAAGAAGCCCTTGTGGTTTTCCTTAACCTGTGGGACTATCCTGATCTCATAGTTGGCCTTGTTGGACTTTTAATTAATTTATTTATTTTGCATTTGTTGACCGAGATAGTCCGACTGGATATATGTCCATTTTCAGTGGAGGCCCGGTTAGAAAAGCTTCAGATAACACAGATAGAAGACAACAGATACGAGTCAAACATATTTACAAAGCCCTCTAGTAGGTACTCACAATATACATAGTGTATAATAATATACAAAAGAAAATGTTGCAGCAAGCTAATATGAGCAAGATTAATTTACAATATTAATTTAAATAAGGCATTGAATAATTAGTTTCTTGTTTAGTTTAATCAGTGATCTCTTGTCTTTGAGAGTAGCTGTTTTTGATTTTTGGCCATGACTTTTTTCCATTTGTTATATACCGTGTTAAGGCTGGTATTCCACCAGTGTGGTTTGCTTCTGGTGTTTGTTATGGACTTGCTTTTGATATGGAAAGCAGCCTTTATGCAACCATTCATGTTTGTACAGAGTTTCTGTGAATAATTCTGCATAGTTTGCTGTGATCTGGGGGTTCAGGCGGGACCTTGAATTTTGACACGATCGCTCAGTCAGAAGTTCTTTACTTTAAAATGCTTCCTAACTGCTACAGGCTTAGTTGTGTTTTCTGAGTTGATTTTTATTTCAAAGGAGACAGCTTTGTGAGCTGACCTCACTAATAAGGATGTAACATGGGGGGGGGGGGGTGAAGCACTACTGCGTGTTGGTGACTAGTAGGTCCAGTATATTTCAACCTTTGGTTGAATGGCATGCAATCTGGTCCAGGGTATTTGTGTTAAAAGTCCAGGAAACATTGTGGCTGAGTTTTTGAGGCAGTATGTTTTTCCCAGTCTATATAGAGGTAGTTTATTCCCATCAGTAGGGTATTTGGTTGGATGGTGAGTGTCTCCGGTAGGTCAAGATACAACTTATGAGATTCTAGTGGCATAGATGGTGATCTACAATTAGCTAGGCTATAGTAAGGGACTTTATCTATGGTGACTTACATGTGGATGAAGTATAGGGCATCCTCTTATTTAACTAACGTGGAGGTATATTTGTTACTCATGTAGATCAAGACACCTCCACTCTTAGACCCTGTCTGTGCTGTTTTGGGGCTAAATGTGTGGAAAACACTGTATCCTTGAATTGCTAGAGTACTTTCTGCAGCCTTGAACCAAGTATTGGTAGTGACATAGATGTCTATATTCTCCAGAGTGAGGAGGACTTGTAGGGTGTGGAATTTTTTGTTGAGGGTCCTAGCACTGAGCAGCAGCACCTTAAGTTTACTTTGAGTTTTTTTTGCTATGTTGGAAGGTTTGTTATTTTGGCATTGACTAAAAATTATTTACTTATTTATTTATTTATTTAAATTTGTTGACCGGGAGTGTTGGACTGGACGTGGGTCCATTTTCAGCGGAGGCCCGGGGAGAAAAGCTCCACAGTAAAATAAACAGACAGTAGTTACATTGGATTACATAGCGATTAACAATTTAACATAGAAATTACTTACAACATATTTACAGATGAAGAACATAGTACATCAGTAGACAACTAGAATCTTTATCTGTGAAGTACATAACAGGCATTAACAAATGTAACAATGAGAAGTTCCTGCTGTATAATAAGTACTAGGCTTATGAGCATCTGAGCTTGCTATCATCAAGGTAGTTAGTGGAGGTGAAAAAAGGTAGTAGTTGGATGGGGTGGATGATATTAGAGTGGGAGTTGCAAGGGCATAGCCAGCATGTTTTTAGGTGCGCTTTTAATAAAGTTTTGAAGTTGGTGCATGATGGTACGGAGGTAATTGTGGGTGGGAGTGAGTTCCATAATTTGGCTATGGCGCAAGAGAATAGTGCTTTACCAGCAGAGTTATTGGCTTTAGTGATCTGCAAGTGATTTTTGTTGCTGGATCTTAGTGGTCTGGTGGTGCGATAGGGATGGAGTAGATTCTTGGCTTGAAGAAGGCTTGAAGGAGGGTGGATAAAGTTTTATCCAAAAGCCAAGGGGGATAGGTGCAGCTCATCCTTGGCAAAGGAACATGGTTTGTTAACCATGATGTCCCATGCTCACAGATATTGAATCCTTCTAGAAGATATTGAATCCTTCTAGAATGACACCAGAAACTAAGCCAATTGTTAAAAATCAGTTATTTTTTGTTCATATTGTAGCATCACCTTGGTGAAGGTAGAATGCTGTTCAGTGCAAGGCACTTCCCAGTCTGTGACACGTATTCAGAGAGATCCGTAATGCCTCTTTTCATATAGTCCAGTGAGGTGCATCTCAGGTCATTTACATCCATGAGCTATGGCAGTATTATATTTGTGCCTGTAATGCAGTGCCTTGAGTGGGTGCATGATAGTGGGGATTCTAGCTCGATACAAGCAGCTGAATGTTATCTTCTTATCCAACCTGGTAAGGGGGCATCTGCATGTTGTACAGTGGAATCCTCTATTACAAGGGTCCTAGGTAGTATCTGTTTGCCTTGGGGGACCATTGGGTGTAGGCTTCTGTGCGGCATTTGCTGCTGCTTTTGGTGTGTGCTTTAAAGATTGCTGGGAGTAGGCATATCTGTTTGTAGGCTTAGGAGATCTTTGAGGTTTGGGAAGGTTTCTTTTAAATGCCTCTGCATAAGATGGTTTGTGTGCATGGTGAGGGATATATGTGGAGAATGTAGTTTGTGTGCTCAACAATCTTGTTTGAAAGCGAGATTTTTGCCTCCAAGGAAGTTATGTGTGTATATCTCTCACTGTGTTAGACAACATTTAATGCTTAAAGAAATGAGACAATTGCTACTTTGTCTCAGGGCGCCCACATCTGCCAAGCTGGCCACAGAGATATTTGGAAATTGCATATGCATGTTCTCCAGACCTGTATTTGGGTGGTCTATTAGGGTTTAAGGAGTGGGTTTTACAGAGATCTCCTGGGGCCGTTTCTAGGGTTAAGGGCAGATGTTAGGTAGTGCCAGAATATGGTTTTAGTAATGTTTATTTCACAAAGCTAAACTCTGTGCAATGCTTCACCGTGTTACAGGTTACAGTCCTAATATAGTTTTACAGGTAACTTTTACTGTCTAATTCTCAAATAGACCTCTTTGCCTCCTCTCTAAGTAATCAGCTGAGAAACTTCTGCACAAGGACTCCATGCAAGGGTCTATATTAGAACCACGAAAGCTCAGTTCAACAAATGACATTTTACATCGAAAATGCTATTCAACGAACCGTTATTGTGAGATTGCGGTGCAGTGAAGACTGCAGAATTTGCCCTTTCCTCACTGTAGTACGATCTCAGAGTTGGTATATATAATTAGCGGGGGGTGTGGAGGGCACAGCCCCCCACAAAAGTGAGTTCGACAAATGGCATTTTCGATGTGAAAGCAGTTTGCTGAACTGAATTTTTTGTGGTTCTAATATAGACCCTCCATGCAAAAAGGCCTGGAAGACGGATGCCTTTTCCCTTCCTTGGACAGGAGTATTCCTGTATGTTTTTCCACCATTTCCACTGAATTCCAGGGTAGTTCTAAGGATTTAAAAGGATCCCCCTCCCCCCCAAGATCATTGTGGTGACTCCCTCCTGGACCAGGCAACAGTGATTCTCCCTTCTTTTAGAAATAGCCAGAAGCAATTACTACATGCTTCCTCACAGAATAGATCTAGTCACACAAGAACAGGACTGTTTGATATACCTAATTCATAATCAGTTTCAGTTGACTGCCTGAATGATAGTGTCTTAATTCCCTTTAGGCACCTGTTTACTGAGGTCATCCAGTAGGTGCTAATGGAGGCAAGAAAGGCTGCTACTAGAAGATCATATATTAGAAAATGAAACATTTTCTAGCTGGTGCCAGCAACATAACCAGCTTCTATTCAAGGCTGGTGTTTCTCAGGTTTTACAATATTTGTTGCTATCCTTTCTTACTCCTCCAACACTGTTCATTTATCGGCTATTTCAGCATGTTTGCCCATGGATCACCTCTTTTCAATGCACTCTTATGTCAAAATCTTTTTGAAATGATAAAAATTGTGATATATAACCAATCTACAGGAAAGTTCCCAGGAATAGATGGTATTCCTGTGGAAGTTTGGACGCTAAGAGGGAAAAAACTGATAAGGATCTGGAAGGTTTTGTTTAACAGTATTTTAAGAGGAGGAGAATTACTGGAAGAAAGCAGTGGCAGCTGTAATACCTAAAGAGGGTAAAGATCCATCAAACCAGCTTCATACAGGCCCATTTCAATATTACACCATGATTATAAAGTGTTCATGTCTATAATGCTAAAAGAATGACAAAAGTAATGCCAAAATATATTAGATACAGCTCAGTGGGGTTTTGTGGAGGGGAAGCAAGCATTTGACAGCATTAACTCATTACATCCGAGTGACATCTCCAGGTGCATCTACAGTTAACTCCTACTGATGCCTCTAGGCGTCAAATATTGCTTGTTCACATTTGCATCAATAATTTCAAAACCATGCTATGTACAAGGTTTTAAAAGATTTTATCGTAAAGATTACACAATATCAAACTCAGCTGCATTAATATTTGACCTCTGTCTAGTGCAGGTAAAT
This sequence comes from Protopterus annectens, assembly GCF_019279795.1. NCBI lineage: Eukaryota > Metazoa > Chordata > Ceratodontiformes > Protopteridae > Protopterus > Protopterus annectens. The sequence continues at coordinate 305,596,351 of NC_056739.1, forward strand.
AGATATTATAGGTTCATAGGTTCATATGTTCATAGGCTGGTACTAGGCTATCGGCCCTACAGCCTATACAAGCCTAGCCATACCAATTCAATGGCTATTTCTTCCCACAGTATTTACTTCCCTGGACCCCTGTCTAGCAGGGTGACTGACGTGATCCCCGGGGTGAATGTCCTATCTCCCATCCAATCATCAAGGTTCCTTTTGAAGAGGGCCAAAGAGGTGTCCTGCTTGACATGTATGAGTAGTCTATTCCAGAGTCTGGGGTGTCTCTGGGTCAGGAACCTATCCCTCCAGCATGTTTTGTTCATTGTGATGACAAGGTTTAGATCCCTGGAGAGTGTGGCTTTGATGGATTGGGATTGCTTTAAGTGTAGCATGTCCAACAGCTCTGGGTTTGACATGGCCTTGTATGTTAAGCAGAGATCGCCTCTGAGTAGAAGATATATGACAGAGTATAGGAGGAGTTTTTTTAGATGGTCAGTAGTGGCATCTGCTTTAGGCCTGTGATTCTTTTAGTGAGGTGTTTCTGCGGCCTTTCCAGTTGTTGCAGATGTCTTGAGAGGTGCATACCAAATGGGGTGTTGCATTCTATAATGGATCTAATGAGGGATGAATACAGTGGGACAATGACCTCCTTTTTTCTGGATGAAAAGCCTTTAGTGATGAGGTGTGCCACATAGAAGGATTTCCTGACTGTTGTGGTGATGTGGTTATCGAAGGTAAGACCACTGTCCACCTGTGTCCCTAAGTCTCTTATCACACTTTCGGTGTTTAGTGTACTGCCACCTATGTGGTAATTCACCAGTACATGTTTTTTCCCAAATGGGATAACTATACATTTCTTGGCATTGAGCTTGAGACCATGGCTCTGGCACCAAGCATCTGTTTCTGTAAGGCCTTTTGTAGAATATCCACATCATTTGGGAATTCAATAATGGCTCCCAGTTTGCAGTCATCTGCAAACTTTGTTAGCCAGAATACCTTATTGTTGGCCTGTACTTCAGAGAAGTAGATGCCAAACAAGAGCATTCCCAGGACTGAACCCTGTGGTACTCCACTTGTCTGGAGCTGGATTTGGAGTCGGCTACTTTTACAGTGTGGGTTCTGTCAGTAAGCCAGTTGGCAACCCATCGAGTGACGTAGGGATTAATTCCCAGCTTAGTAAGTTTATGCATGATTCCAGAGTGGGGGATGGTGTTGAAGGCCTTGGAGAGGTCCAGATAGGCTGTGTGGACCACCTTACCCTTGTCCACGGCTCTGGAGACTGATTCAAAGATGTCAGTCAGATTCAGGAGACAAGATCGGCCCTTCATGAATCCAAACTGCGTGGGGTCCAGTGTTTGAAGGTTGCCAATATCTTTGTTTATAAGTTCCATGATAATACGTTCCATGGCCTTGCAGATCAGGCTCATCAGACTGGTGGGGCGGTAGTTCCCAGGATCCAAGGTGGATCCCTCCTTGTGGACTGTGCGCCACTCAGTGAGCACAAAGCCTGAGGTGAGGCTATGATTAAAAATGACACTTTAGTGAGGTGCCAGTTCATTTTATAGTTCATGTAGTACACACCCTGGGATGTCATCTGGTCCCATGAATGCTGTATTCTTAGCTTTGGAGAGTGTGCTTTTTACCTGTGTGGTCGTTATTACCGGAATTTGTCAATCTTTCGGTATTGAGATGGGCCCTTTAGGGGGTGAGAGGGGGTTGATGTTTGCACTGAATCGATCTGCCAGGATATTGGCAACATCCTTGGGATCAGTATATTTAATGCAATTCTTTTGTAGCTCAGAGCAGATCTGAGCATTGCCATTTAGATTCTTGACATAGCTATAGAATGCCTTGTGGTTGTCTTTGGAATCTTTGGCTAACTGTTGTTTTTATGATATTAAGTTATATAGATATAATTTTCACATTTTTCTAAATATCTCAATAACCAAGTAACACAGAACTCCCTCGCCTCATATGAAAGCTCTCAGCTAGATGATTAAAATGCTGCTGACAGTATGTGTGTAACTTGAGTTGTTGCTGAGATTCTGTAAATTGTTTACAAAATATTACAAATGTAATAGTTACTGTGTTTACTGTGACTTACAAAATTTGGTTCAAGACCTAGAACCTAAAGAATACTACCACTATAAAAATAGTTTTTGCTGAAGAGTTTGCCGTTTAAAATTCTTTAATAATCCTTATGGTTCCAGAGATGTGAACATTTGTTTAAATTGTGGGGATATAATTTGATTCTGTCAAAAGGCGTAGGCGCCGCCCATTGTAAGTTACGGTGCAAACTTCCTGAGCTCTGAATGAGTTAAGAGAACACTGATGATCCAGAGGGAAGCAGAATGCAAAAAGATACCATTGTTGTTTGTGGGTTTTGATGCAGAGAAAGCATTTGACAGAGTAAGCTGGGACTTTATGAGCAGGACAATGGAAGTATTTGCATTTCCTGAAAAAAATATAAGGTTGATTAGGAGGATATATGAGAGATCGGAGGCGAAAATTAAAATGGGTGGGGTCCTCTCTAATAATTTGTGCTTCAGCAGAGGAACCAGGCAGGGGTGTCCTCTTTCCCCTTTGTTATTTGCATTATATTTAGAACTACTGGAAAAGAAAATAAGGGACTCAGAAATTCAAGGATATGATTGGTATGGTAGTCAAGAAAAGCTGGCTGCATTTGCAGATGATATTATTTTATACCTGTCAAAACTAGAAAGAGGCATTACAGTGTTGTGAAACATTTTGAGTCTGTTTCAAATCTTTTCTGGATACAAAATTAATCAAGCTAAAACAAAGGCAATAGCGGTAAATTAAGTACTCACAAACAAATTGGTTTAGCAATACCCATATTTATGGGAACATGATAAAATGAAGTATTTAGGAGTATGGATTACAAATGATTCTGGTGTGGCAGTTAAGGATATTTGGGAAGATACTAAACAAAAGATAATACAAAAACTGAGAAAATGGAAGCTTTGTTATATGGATAGTAGGATACAAGTAGTCAAAATGTTTTTAGTCCCTTTAGTCTTATACACAGATCAGGCATATTTTTATCAGCCAGACGAGAAGTTGTGGATAGCAATTTATAAAAAGCTGAAGGACTATATCTTGGAGGGGAAGACAGAATGAGGCTAGTGGAATAAGTTGATTCTTCCAGTAGAACAGTGCAGATTGGGATTACCCAATTTCAAGGGGTATTTCAGAGCTACACAGTTAAGTCTCCTATACTTAGTAAAAGCAGAAAACTATAATTCAAAGTGGAAAGGGATGATGTTGAAACATGAGGAAAGCTGAAGAAACAAGGAGAGACTGGAACTTTGGATGCAGGCCTTTAATAAGAATAGCAATAATCATACAGAACATAATATCCATGAAGTAGCAGAAAGTATTCTAAGAACTAAACCAATGTGGGAATGGAGAAAGGAGATTCTACCAATAGGGATGACTGCAATTAGAGATACAGACAAATAGGCAAGAGGGGGCTGGAATTTATTGGAGAAAACTGGCAAAGGAACCAAGGTATTAGGAGCAAATAACCAGAGAGGGAAAGGTAATAGAATGGGAAGAGGCCAATAATTTATTTGGACTGCAGGTTAGAGATTGCCTTCCCTATCAAGGATTGATATCAAAGTATAAACAAAGAGAAAGAAATAGATGGGTCTTAAATGAAAGACTAGCACTGGTAGAATCTAGTAACCAAAAGTAAATGGAAAAAGGCACCACCAACCAGGAATGAACACGAACCAAAAAGGAATCCAAAAACAGTTTATTCCACAAACGCTAGTACTGTTACAACACATTTTCGTCATCAACTTCCTCAGTGAATGAAAAGCACCAGTAAACAACGCTATATATACACAAACCTACTAACATCAATTAAATCAATAAATCAATTCTTAAAAACAATTAATCAATTAGTTAATTATTCTAAAATAAACATTTTCACAAAGTAAAACTCATACATTTAATAATTTAATTAAAACCACATCTAATATTCACTTCAATTTTAAATTCATCCAAAACTTTTATTAAATAACAAATGAAATAAAAAATAAATAATAAAAACATTTGATTCAATCTTTTAACTTGTAATATAATGTATATGTCTCCACCAAGTGGTGAAACTAAATATGACATTTAAATTAAATAGTTGTAAAAGGGATTTATAAAAAGTGTATGTACATAATCTGTATAAAAGCTTATAAAATTGAGTTTAATTGATTGTTTTAAATGAATGTTTACACTACATCCTGTGTGTATTAAATTGATGAAACACCTATAGAAGTTAAAGTTTGGCAGATCTAATTTTAAGTACAGGTGCAAGAGATACCATTTTGTTAAGACCCGGAGGTCTACTAGAATCCAACACAAGTTGCCAATACAGCTCCCTATACTCAACAAGTTTTTCCCACATACCACTCCTTGGACTCATCGCAATCACTTCCAAGATAAAAAATTGAAAGCCAGATGTTTTACAAGTGGTGGTGTGCTTGTATAGTGCATTTTTCTCATTTTTTGTTCTTATTTCGTATAGATGCTCGTAGATCCTCTGCTTTAACTTCCTTTCGCTTTTCCCAACATAAAATGATTCACATACCTTGCAAGTTGCTATGTAAACAATCCCTTTGGTGTTACAGTTAGCATAAGTGTTCAACATTAATTTCCTTTTCCTAGAATTTAAATAAATAAAGTCTCCTGTTGATAAAAATGTACAATAATTACAACACCCACATTTGTATAAACCCTTCTTCTCTTTTTTACCACTCAATATATTACCTTGATCTGAGCCCCTCTCTAATATATTTTTAATGGTGTTGCCTTTTCTATATATGTAAACCAGTTCTTTTTCAAAAATATACTTCAAGTCTGAAATTTTCGAAAAGTTGTTCCATTCCTTGTCAAAGATTTTCTTGATGCCTCTAGAATTACCATCGTACGTTGTAATCAAACTAGATGTGTAATCTTCTTTTGGTTTGGTAACTTCTTTTGTACCGTCCAAGATTTGGGTTTTACCTAAAATAGGGGCAAATCTATCAATTCTGTTTTTACACACTTCTTCTGAAATTTTATCAAAAAATTCCCCTGGATATCCTCTGTTTAAAAACAGTTCTCTGAGTGTTCTTACCTCACTTGTAAACACCTCATCTTCAGAGGTCATCCTGCTTAACCGTACTAACTGTCCCTTTACCACACCTTTTTTCTGTAGAATCTAGAACAG
>NC_056739.1:305606562-305609062 GCF_019279795.1 Protopterus annectens
AGCACATAAGAAAGCTTCCCTGCATCATTCTACCAGCACATCACCATGATTGTGTTTAGCAGTTTGCAAGTGAAATGTAAATTCTTTTTTTTTTTTTTCAAAACAGGTTTTTTGTTTTAACATATAAGAGAAATATCATAACAATTTTATACAAGTAATTAAAAATAGGTATTATTATAATATTCAACAAAACAACTAAAGTATTTACAAAGACATCCACTACAATCAGATCAATTAATTAAACTAAAATACCATGCTATTGAAATTAGAATTTTTTTAACAAATTTTGTAAATTATCCCATACAATATAATAAGATGTTTTTCTATTTGTTCTTGTCCTAATTGTGTTTATTTCCATATGGCACACTATATTCATAACATTTTTAAATTCATTGAACGAAGGAGGTGTATCTGAAATCCAATTTCTAGTTATTATTTTCCTAGCCACTGCTAGAATAGACCATAACAAAGGAAGCTTAACCTTTTAAACACTTTGAGGTACAGGTGTGTTGAATAATATAAGAGATTTAGAAATAATGAAATTATCTGTAAAAGAGCCTGCAAAATTCATTAATTGACTTCCAGTATTCTTTCAATTTTATACAGTCATAAAACATATGAGCCCAGTCAGCATTAATTTCTACATTACATCTCTTACATAAATTATCTTTATTATTTATTTTATTCATCATCAAAGGTGTATAAAAGATCTATGTAAAATTTCCATGTATAAAGTCTCCAGACAATGGAAGACGTAGTTCTATAAGCAGATTCCAATATATATTGTTTATCTTGTTGATTTGGTGGGTCCCCATTAATAGAAATGAAATAATTCCAGTATGAATCTACACTGTAAAAAGTTTCTTGTCTGATAATGTTATGTATGTATGAAAGTTTACCTTTATCAGAAACTTTATGTTGTAAATTTAATATCAAGTAATCAATCAGTGTTGGAATAGATTCTTTAACAGTTATAGACATTAGATCTATTTTATTAATGAGATGTTGTCTAAAGGTCTGAACCTCTAACCAGCAAGTTTCTCTTAGATCATATTCTTGTTTTAAGAAATCTAGATTTTTAACTTTATTATCAGATATCAACTGATACCAGTACTTAAGATCATTATCTATAGCTAAATGAGTTCCTTCAGAAGTAGATGACAAAAGCATACCCTGAGTATACATTATAGGTAATACAATAAAATTCCATTCCCTATACTTAGGGTGCATGAATATAAAGTTACGATAGCTAATAATAATATTTAATGAGTAACAAACCATATGTTTAGGTGTAATAGGTGAAGTACAAAATTCCTTTAGTAACCATAACATGGAGTTATTTACAATCATATTTTTATGTGTTAAGGAGATTTTCATGAAGTGCATACTAATTAGCTCCCAATAATCTTTCCATTTTGCGACATATGACTGATCTATTAATAAAGTAATAACTTTTACAATAGAAGAGATAGTATATAAATTAAAGTCTGGAAAAGAAATACCCCCTTGAGACCAGCTATTAGTATGTTTCTTTAATGCAATCCTAGGTCTATTAGGTGCCCATAGGAAATTTAACATTAGTGTATTCAGTTTCTTGATAATTATTTTTGTAGGTGGAAGTATTATTGATTGTATTAAGTATAAAATCTTGGGGAATATTATCATTTTAATAATTGTAAGTCTCTCCTCCATAGTAAAAACATATTATTCCAGGTATTAAAAATATTTTGTATATTAAGAAAACAGGTATTATAATTATTATATATAATAGATTTAATATCTTTAGATAGTATTATACCTAAATAAGTTATCTGACCTGAATTGGGTACATATTTAGTAAAATCACTAATGAGAATATTTTTTCGTGTATATATATATAGGTAGTATTTTAGTTTTTTCTTCATTGAATATTAAACCAGAAATACTTTTAAAATTCATCATTTTATCAAATAGAGACTGCATAGAAGAATTAGATCCTGCTGATGTAATTAGAACATCATCTGCAAAAAAGTTGAATTTTGGATGTTGTATTTTCATCTATTTCAAAACCCTCTATGTCAGTACTGTTTCTGATCAAATTAGCCCAAGGCTCCATTACTAAAGTGAATAATAGTGGAGAAAGTGGACATCCTTGTTTTGTACCTTTAAGAATGGGTATTGTTTGTGAAACATATGTTCCTACCTTAATATAAGCCAACGTTCCTTTGTATAAATGCTCAATTAGATTTACAAATGCATCTGAGAAGTTTGTGCACTTCATTAAGGTAAACAGATAGTCCCAACTTACTGAATCAAATGCTGAACTTATATCAAGACTAATAAGTGTTAAATCTTTCTTTTTCCTATTTGCAAAATCTATTAATGTTAAAGTTCTTCTTATATTATCAAAAGTATTTCTATTTACAATGAAGCCTGTCTGATCTATATCTATAATGCCGGGAATGATTGTCTTCAATCTATCAGCAAAAATACTCATAAACATTTTATAATCAACATTAAG
>NC_056739.1:305914062-306049062 GCF_019279795.1 Protopterus annectens
TCATTGTGAGACAGTATTGGTTTGTTTAGCAGATATGTATTAGTGTTTGTGCATTGTGCTATAAAATATAAAAATAAAATCCAAATAATCATTGTAGAAGTAAAGCAGTACGCACGCACACATTAGTGATTATGATAAACGGGGCAAACAAGCCAGGTAACGGGACACTGGAATGGGTGCTGGGGGACTCTGGTGCCATATTTTGTTTGTCTGTTCTTCAGTTTGCATTTGAAGGCTGCTATCCCACAGTTCCATTGGAGTGGGCGGGGTTACGTAATTATGTATGCAATTTTACGTTAATCAGCGTACAGATTTGTACCTCTTTTTCATGGGCCTTGTCCAGATTTTTGATGTTTCCAGGTTGAGAGGTATGGAATAAGTATGTCCATACCCTAGCAGATGGCAACAATTGCAAACAAGAACTACTTAATGGCAGACCCTGCTTCACAAATGATCTGTACTATGTAAGATATAGTACAGTTTTGTACCTACCATAAATGTAGATGTTCGAGTGTATACCCTGCTGCAGTCATCACACTTGGGTTATCCTGCAGTCAGGCGGTCCCGCAGTTGGCCCGAATTCCAAAGTCTTGGTCCGGCGTCGGCTGCTGCAGGGGTATATCAGAGGCATCCAACGCCATTTTCTTCAGTTTTTCTTGCACCAGATGTCAGGTGCCCCTAATAGATAGGCAAAAAGTATATATATATATGTATAGACACATACATATAACTATATTGAAAAATAAAACAAAACCCTTAGGCACAAGCAAATACACCACAGAGGTAGTATAGAATAGAGTGGTAGAGATAAGTTCAGCTAGTTTAGAGGGGATGGAGGGAGGGTAACCTGGACTGCAGCAGGGTATACACTCGAACATCTACATTTATGGTAGGTACAAAACTGTACTATGTTCATCGTGTTACCCTGCTGCAGTCATCACACTTGGGTAGAATCCCAAAGCTAAGGACGGGAGGTGGAGTCAAACAGGGTTAGAGGAGGCTAGAAGGCCCTGCAAAACTGCAGTGGCAAAGCCAGCTCTAGTCTTAGAGTAAAGTGGTAATGTTTGGTGAAGGTGTGTACTGAACTCCAAGTTGCAGCTTCCAGAATATCCTTGGTTGGCACCCCCCTGAGGAAGGCTGTAGATGTAGCTGCTGCCCTGGTAGAGTGAGGCCTTATGGTAGCAGGAACTGGTTTTCCATGGTGGGTGTAGCAAAAACGTATACAATGTCCTATCCATTTGGAAATGGTCTGTTTTGAGATGGCCTTTCCTTGTGATGCTGTAGCATAGGATACAAAAAGCTGGTCAGATTTTTCTGAAAACCTTAGTTTTATCCTAGTAGCAACGTAGCTGCCTGTGAATGTCCAAGGAATGCAGGAGTCTTTCTCCTTTGTTCTGTGGATTTGGAAAGAAGGTGGGTAAATGGACGGTTTGATTTACAGCCACACTGGATACCACCTTAGGCATAAAGGAGGGGTTAGTTCGTAGAGAAACTCTGTCTTGATGAAAAATGAGGAAAGGCTCTACTGCCATTAGTGCCTGAAGCTCCGAAACTCTTCTAGCTGAAGTGATTGCTAACAGCAGGGCAGTCTTCCATGATATAAACTTTAAGTCAGCTGAGAAGGCTGGCTCAAAAGGAGGTAGCGTGAGTTTGTCCAGAACAAAGTTGAGGTCCCAAGTAGGTGTCGGTGCTCTCTTGGGAGGCCTAATGTTTTTGGCCCCTCTGAGAAACTGCCTTAGGAGTGGATGTGAAAATAAGGGAGGATCCATGTTGTAGTGAGCAGAAACAGCTGAAGCGTGGATTTTAATAGATGAAAAAGAAAGCCCTTTGTGTAACATTTCAGTTAGATATTGCAGAATCTGAGGTATGTCGGGCTGAAGGGTATTTTGGCCTTTAGCTTGGTTCCAGACGCAAAACCTTTTCCATTTGTCTGAGTAGGCTTTCCTGGTGCTGGGCCTCCTGGCCTCCAGAATAACTTCCATAACAGCTTGTGAGAGAGGAGCTGGCTGGTTGCTTAAGTGATTTGCCATGCAGCCAAGTTTAAGGTTTTGAGCTGGCTGTGTAGAATCTGATTGTCTTGCTGTGTGAGAAGGTGGGTAATTTGTGGCAGGATCCATGGTGGGCCCTGGGCCATATTCCTTAATAGTGGGTACCAGTGCTGGCGTGGCCAATCTGGGGCAATGAGTATCATACGGGGTCTCTCCATCCTGACTTTCAGTAGCACCTTTGTGAGAAGGGGTAGTGGAGGAAAGGCATATACTGTTAGCATTTTTCCAACTGAATGAGAGTACGTCCACTTTCCAAGCTTGATGGTGAAAAGTACTTGTGCAAAACTTTGTTAGCTGATAGTTTTGAGGGCCGGCAAACAGGTCTATGTCTGGGAGCCCCCATTTTTGAGCTATCACTGCGAATACTTGTGGATCCAGTTTCCACTCGTGGGGATCCATGATGTTTCTGCTGAGGTAGTCTGCCAATGTGTTCTTTTTTCCTGGCAGGAATTGAGCTTGTAATGAACTTGGTAAGCCAGTGCTGTGTTCCACAAGGTCATTGCTTGCCTGCATAGAGGGTAGGAGTGTGTACCCCCCTTGTTTATGTACCACATTACTGTGGTGTTGTCTGTCCTTATGATAAGCTGTCCTGGATGTAAGAGGTCCTTGAAGGCTGTCAAAGCATTCTGTACAGCCAGCATTTCTTTTTGATTGATGTGCAGATTCCTTTGATCTGCTGTCCATATGCCTTGAATGCACCGTCCTGCCATGTGTGCCCCCCAGGCATAGCCCGATGCATCTGTTGTCATAGTTTGCCTGGCTGGGGGTAGGGTGAAAGGCTGACCCTTGTTGAGGTGACATGCCTGTGACCACCATAGAAACTCCTGTTGAAGGCAGGGAATGAGAGTTATCACTGTTTCCAAGCTGTGGCTGTGTTGAGTCCATACGCTTTTTAGGTACCACTGTAATTTCCTCATATGCAGTTTTGCAAATGGTATTAGTAGCATGCAAGATGCCATGAAACCCAAGGCCTGCAGAATTTTTCTTGCAGGGAGTTGGGTCTTTGTTGCCATTGTTCTGAAGTATTGAGTTAATTGTAGTTGTTTGTCTGGCGTCAGATAAGCCATCTGGGCCGTTGTATTCAAGCTGGCACCCAGGAATGTCATATTTTGTGAGGGCACTAGTTTTGATTTCTTTTCGTTTACTGTGTACCCTAGGCAACTTAGAAGATGTTTTACAAAAGCCAGGTGTTGTAAGAGAATGTCCTTGCTTTCTGCTTGGATGAGACAGTCGTCCAGGTATGGGTATATTTGAATTCCTCTTTGTCTGCAGTATGCAATTACTGGTGCCAGGCATTTTGTGAAGACCCTGGGTGCAGTAGATAAGCCAAACGGCAGTGCAGAGAATTGGTAATGGGTTGAACCTGCAATGAAACGGAGGTATCTTCTGCAATTTTGTCTGATAGGGACATGTAGGTATGCCTCCTTGAGGTCCAACATTACTAGCCAAGCTTTCTTGCCCAACATGGGAAGAAGCTGCTGTAGTGTTAGCATCTTGAATTTGGGTACTTGCAAGAAGGTGTTTAAAACTGAAAGGTCCAGAATGGGTCTCCAAGCATTGTCCTTTCTGGGGACTAGAAAGAGCCTTGAGTAAAATCCTTGGCCTTGCTCCTGTGTAGGTACCAGTTGAATGGCTCTATGTCCATGAGAGCTGTAATTTGTTTTTGTGCCTCTGCCCATTGATTTTGTGGCAGGTTTGGCATTCCTTTTATCCTTGGCAAGGTGTGGAAATGGAATCTGTATCCGTGTGAGAATGTCTACGACCCATTTGTCCTTTGTGACGATGCACCAGTTATCTGCAAAAAGTGTTAATTTTCCTCCCAAGGAAGCTGCCAAGAGAGTTTTGCTTGGCAGTTTGAGGTTTAAGTCATTGTGTTTGCCTTCTAGTGGCTTGGGACCTGTCTTCTCCTCCCTTCTGTGTTGTAGTGCCCCATTGGCGAGGATTGTAAGGGATTTGTGCTTGTCCTCTGCCCCTTGGGCGCCTGTATTTACCCCTCTGTGGTCAGTCAGAAGCTGGAAAGGACCAATTTTTTGTTGGCCAATTTCTGCTGAAGCGTGGGGGCTGTACCTGTAAGAAATCTTTGACCGCCTGCACAGATTTTGCCTTATCCTCCATTTTCTTTAAAACCTCCTCTGCTCTAACCCCAAATAAGACATCCTGCTGTAAGGGTGCATCCAGTAACTTTGCTTTAACATGATCAGGCAGAGATTGTTCCTTTAACCAAGCATGCCTACATATAACAGACCCAGTAATAGCTGCTCTAGAGGAAGCTTCCAAGGCATCAAAACCACATTGTAAAGTGTTTGCCCACCTGTTCAGCTGCATGCAACAGATCTTGCATTTCCTTGAATTCAGACTGTTGAGGGTGCGTGCCCATCTTTTGTTTTATTTGAGACATTAGGAATTGCTGGTATTTAACCCTGTGAAATTGACAGTTTAGTGCTCTCATAGCTAGAGTAGTTGAGGGGTAAACCTTCTTCCCCCACCTATCTAGTGATCTGGAGTCCCTTTCTGAGGGTACAGGATTTTTAGCCATAGAAGCCTTAGCCCCTTTGGGACCCTGGGAGATTGTCTCTGGATCAGCAGCAGGGCTTTTGTAAAGGAATTTGTGTGAGTCAGGCACTCTATAGTATCTATCTGGTTTGGCTGGAGCAGGAGGCAGAGAATCTGGATTTAAACTAGATTCTAAGAAGACATCATCCACAATGTCCAAAACTGGGGTATAGCAAGTGGTCTGTGCTGGGGGAGTAAAAGAACTCTCTGAGCCTTTTCTTTGAGTTGGAGTAGTCCTGGCCTTCCCAGTGGAAATGTTCCCTCATGGTGTGCAAGGTTTCCCCAAAGGAATAATCTTCAGGGGGAGAAGCTGAGGGAATGGAGTCTTCAGCATCAGAATCTTCATAAGGAGGAAAGGAGTAATCCTGTTCCTCAGAGGAGCCTGAGAAAACAGACACTTGATCAGAGGAGGCATAATCCTCCTCTTGCCTAGGCCTTTTGTCGGGGTGGGGGTGGGGTGGGGGGGGGGGGCCCTGATCAAAGAAATCAAATCTTCAGCCATTTTAAGCATCTGTTTCTTAGGCATAGGGCCTTGACCTGGAGACTGAAGTGTAGGCTTTTTAGGTTTTAGAGGAGTCTTAAGCTTAAGCTTGGTGAGGGTAGTCGGTCTGAAAACACCTTCGGAAACCGAAGGTGTTTCGACAGCACCGGCTTCCCCTACTGCAATGTCGTCGGTAGGGTCTAAGGAAAATGGCTGCGTCGGCCTAGAACTCTCTGCTGGGGGACCCGAAGCGGTCTGGGGATCCAGTTTAGCGGTAGCCAGGGGTTGCGTAGGCACCTCACTGAAAACCGGAGAACCGGCGACCGGCCCAGCCGAGGCCTCGGTGTCTGGCTTGGATCTACGCTGCCTGTCTTTATCCTTGCATTTTTTATGCACGCCGGTAGTCGGTTGCTCCAACGGCATAGTGTAATTAAATTTTCTACCTAAGTAGTGTCGTGCGAAATCAAAGCGTCGCTTTATAGTTCGCTTATTGAACCTAGCACAAAACTGACAACCAGTGACGTCGTGGTCTGGGCCTAGGCAAGGTATACAAAAAGAATGAAAGTCCTTATGAGGTATTTGCTTCCCACAAGAAATGCAATTGTTAACTTTTTCTGACATCGGACTGAGGCAAGAAAAGGTTCCAAACGGGTACTTAGCTTTGAAGACTTCGGACTGAAACTCAATTCGAAAATCTCAGGTGTCGGCCGACCGGCACTTGCGAACTGCTTCTGCTTCAGGCATCGTGCGGCAAGAAAGACTGAAGAAAATGGCGTCGGATGCCTCTGATATACCCCTGGCGCTCTGACGTCAGGGAAGAAGAGACAGCAACCGACGCCGGACCAAGACTTTGGAATTTGGGCCGATTGTGCGACCGCCTGACGGCAGGATAACCCAAGTGTGATGACTGCAGCAGTGTAACACGATGAACATCTGCTTTCCCACTCTTGGCTTACGTGATAGACTGTAGCAAGAAAGAAATGAAGATGGCAGAGACAGAAACATCTGAGAGGTGGGAGACAAAGTTGGTGTAGGGAAGGGGCAAGAGAACTGAAAATGTGGCCAGATGTAGGAATACTCCTGCCATGTAAAACACGGTTAATGTGGCCCTGCATTGGAAGACTTGTACAGCTCTTTGAGGGCACCCAACTCTGCTAAATGCTTTTTAGTCAATGGCATTAATATGCAGCTTCTGAGCTAGGCTTGGTTGCACTTCCATATAACAATGAGAATCAGTCATTCAGTTGACCTGGAAGTAGGTGGGATATCCCCCCCGAGATACTAAAGTTTCATTTAATTACAACAACTAGAGAGTGATTCTCTGCACAGGAAGCATGTAAAAGTTTGTTTCCACAACAAAAGTGGGTATACGGGCAAAAATATACATACAAGCATATTCGTACATTTTTTTTTAATTTATCATCATCAAACCCCCTTTCTTCATTTTCTACATGGAGTAAGGATGTCATTTCAATTTTTATCATCTTTCTGTATTCAATGCCACTCCCTACTTTTCTTTGACACTCATGCCTGAATGTCACAGGTTTCTTACACAATCTATTCACCTTTTTGCTGGATGTCCTTGTTTCCTCTTGCATTCTTCCTGTCTGTCCCAAATCATCTTCACCCGATTGCCTTCTGTTTTTCTGCATGTGTCTGAACACTACAATCTGTATTCTCTGTCCTTTTCTGCAATTGGAGCCATTTTGGCCCCTACTCTTATATCCTCATTTCTTCATCACTACCATAGTGTGCATCCTACACCCCCCCCCCCCCCATCTCAGGCACTTTATCTCCATCACCTTTGCTTCCACAACTGCTCTGCCTTTAATGCCCAGGTTTCTGTACCATACATTAGTACTGGTCACACCACTGTTATTTTCCACCTTACTTTTCAGCTTCTTTGGCATTCTTCTCTCATACGCTAACCCTGACACTCTGGTGCCACTTAGCTGGAGTCAGTCTGACGCTAGCTTTGGTCTCCACCTTAGACTTTCCTTTTCCTCAACCGTCCCTCCCAAATACTTGAAGATGTCAATCTGTTCTTCTATTTTCCCTTCTATCTCAATTCTCAGCTTCTTCTGATTTCCCCCATTTGCTGCCATCACAATGGTTTTACCTGTACTCCATTTCATCCCATGTGCCTTCAGTTTTGCATTCTGTTCCCCATCCTTTACTGAAGTTCTTGCTCACAGTCTGCCTGTAATGCCACATCATCTGCATACAGCAACTCTGTTGATCCGTCTCCAACCAGTCTACTAATGTAATACATCAACGGTATGAACAGCAGTGGACTCAGAACTGAACCCTGTCCCTCTAGGGAAACACCTCTGTGAGGCTGAACACTGTCCATACTTGAGTCACTGGGTCCTTGTACATGGCCTGCACTAATGTGACCAATGTTTCTGGGACTTCAATCACCGCAGGACTACCCAAATCAGCTTTCTTGGGACTTTGCCGTATTTGTTCTCCAAGTCTAAGAAAGCACATGTTGACTCTCTCTCTCCTCAGTTTATTCTTAAATATCTGTCTCATTGCAAACATCGGATCAGTTATGCTACATCCTGACCTGAATTCGAACTCCTCAACTCCAATCTTACTTTCTACTACTCTGTGTATTCATTTATCAATCACACTCTCCATGCAGTGTGATAGGACTTTGATTCTGCTATACTTCCCAAAGTTTTGTTACAAGCAAACACAAAAAAATCAGGTTTGACATAAATAATAAAAAAAAAAAAACGGTTCATGGCAACAGCAGGCTAATGCCAACTACAATATGAAGCTATAAAAGTTCTAAACTAAATTATAGGTTCATAGGTAGGTACTAGGCTAATGACCCTAGGGCCTATATAAGCCTAGCCAAAAAGGTACCCTATATCTTTCGCCACCCAAGAAAATTATTTTCCTGTGCCCCTGTCGAGCAGAGCCACAGAAGTGATCCCCGGGGTGAATTTCCCTTTTCCCATCCAATCATCAAGACTTTTCTTGAAGAGTGCTAATGCGGAGCTCTGTTTGACATAAATAGGTAGACTTTCCAGAGTATGGGAAGTCTCTGGGACAGGAATCTATCCCTCCAGCATGTTCTGTTTATTGTGGTGACAAGGTTTAGGTCCCTACAGCATGTATTTCGGAGGGATTGGGATTTCTTTAAATGGAGCATGTCCAACAGCTCTGGGTTTGACATAGCTTTGTATGTTAGGCAGAGATTGCCTCTGAGTAGGCGATATGCGATGGAGTAAAGTTTGGAGTTTTAATTAAAGCAAACTGAAACCTTGGGAGTACTACAGTACAGAACTTATGGCAGGGTCAAATCCTACCACTCCCTAGCTACAGTAGGACAAAGGAATTCTCTCTGTGAACACTCCGTGCTCCTGCTGAGCATCTAACTTCTGCTATAGCTTGCCCTGTCCCTCGGTTATAAAGCTGGCACTATACTGCTGTGGTTTCCAACTAAGGTTCAGTACGCAGATAACAGAAAATGAGGTATTCAGGCCTGGTGGTTTTACTGCTCTCAGTCAAATCAGCCATTCTAATTCCTTCTTATCTAGTCTGTCATTTCTACTGCCGTCCAGGTGTTCAGAGTGGATAATGTCAATGACATGAAAAGTGAAGGTGTTGTGTCCAATGTTTTCCTGAGTATGCTACGCATAGGAATTAATAGGGGTGCCTTAAGTATGTTGGTGCAGTGATCTGCTATTCTGGTCACTAACTTTATTGACAGACTTTCCTACATAAAAAGCCAGACAAAGCTTGCACAGTACTCTGTAAATTAGAAGTTATGTACTCACCATAACGTTCCATCTGAGTAGGTGACTTCATTTGGATGCAACCTGTGGGTATCGGATCCGACCTCGGATCCGAGCCGGCATTTCAAAAGCTTAGGCTCCGAGCTCCTAGCTCCTCCCTCTTACCCATAACCCCTTGCCAAGCCCTGACTGACCTCATATTGAGTTTGCCTCAAAAATACTGACTACAGTACACGAAAAACAGCATAAATACTCGCTCTATAAAGGCCAGGGGGATGGTTGCATCCAAATGAAGTCACCTACTCAGATGGAACGTTATGGTGAGTACATAACTTCTAAATCTGAAGTAGGCAGACTTCATTTGTCTGCAACCTGTGGGACAGAGTCCCCAGCTGCCTGAATCTTGGGCGGCCGTCATGGAAGGATGTTTCGGAGCACCGCTGAGCCAAAGGATGCTCTTCCTCTGGAAACAACATCCACCTTGTAATGAGAAATAAAGGTATGAGGCGAGGCCCAAGTAGCTGCCGCGCAGATATCATCCAATGAAACACGTGACTTAAAAGCGGCTGACGTGGAGACTGCCCTAGTAGAATGAGCCGTAACCCTCTGAGGAGCAGGTCTACCTGAAGTGTCATAAGCCTGCAGAATACAATTAGCAATCCACCTAGATAGTGTGACTTTAGACACTGCTTTACCCAAAGCAAATTTAGCAAAGGAGACGAACAGCTGATCTGATTTCCTGTGACCAGCTGTTCTGTGAACATAAAACGTAATTGTCTATGAACATCCAAGGAATGCAATTTGTATTCTCCTTTGTTTGAGTACTTGGGAAAAACACAGGTAAATTGATTGATTGGTTAATATTAGATTCAGAAGAGACCTTCGGAAGAAAAGATGGATTGGTCCTGAAGCACACCCTATCAGGAAAGAAAGAAAGGTAAGGCGGCTTGACGCATAGAGCCTGAAGCTCAGACACTCTTCTGGCAGAAGTGATAGCTACCAAGAAGGCAGTCTTCCATGAAAGGTACTTTAGATCTGTAGAAGCTGCAGGCTCGAATGGAGGAGCAGTAAGGGCTTGCAGAACTAACGATAAGTCCCAAGGTGGTACAACCTCCTTGACTGGAGGCCTCAACAAAAAAATTCCTTTGAGAAAGGTTTTGCATAATTTCGCCATCATGAGGGGAGCTGTCTCATGACCAATGTGGTAATGCGAGATGGCTGCCAATTGTACCTTAATCGTGGAAGAACTTGCCCCTTGGTGAAAGAGGTCTGTTAAAAAAATCCAGCACTGATGACATAGGTGCTGAGAAAGGATCCAAAGTTCTCTGTACCGCCCAAATAGAGAATCTCTTCCATTTACTCCGATAAACCTGCCTGGTGGAAGGTTTATGAGCTGCCACTAAGATGGCTTTGACCGGTGATGAGATACCGAGTCCTAATCAAGGATGGAACTGGAGCAGCCAAGCTGTCAATTTCAGGGTGCGCAGATTGGGAACCGCAATCCCAGAGGGTGGGAGATGAGATCCGAATCGGATCCAGAATCCAGGGTGGATTGTTTTTGTGAGCCCATACAAAGGGGAACCAGGGTTGACGAGGCCAGAACGGGGCAATGAGAATCATTCTGCTCCCCAAACTGTTGGCTTTCTGCAGAAGCCTCTGCATCAGAGGTAGTGGAGGGTAGGCATAAAGGAGACCGGGAGGCCAAGCATGCACCAGCGCATCTCTCGGGAATTCCCCTGGTGGGGGAAGGAGAGCGAAGAAACTGTCGCATTTGGCGTTTGAGGGAGAGGCAAAAAGATCGCAACAGGGTTGCCCTTAAACGGCAAAAATCTTCTTCACTACCTGAGGATTGAGAGACCACTCGTGAGGTGACAGAATGGTGCGACTGAGTTTGTCCGCAAGGATGTTGGATTTTCCCGGAATGTGCGTTGCTACCAGAAAGCGTTTGGTGGAAATTGCCCATTCCCAGACTCTCATGGCCTCTCGACAAAGGGGATAGGACCTGGTTCCTCCCTGTTTGTTGATGTACCAGACTACCGACATGTTGTCTGTCTGAATTGCAATAGTCCCTGAAGGAAGAACGTGGTGAAGTGCTTGCAACGCTAGGAGCACCGCCCTCATTTCCAGGACATTTATATGCAACGATGTCTCTGTGGGGTTCCACGTGCCTTGGACAATCTTTTCCGCAGAATGCCCCCCCCCCCCCCAACCGAGGCAGGAAGCGTCCGTGGTCACTGTGGCTCGGGGAAAAGCAGCACAAAAAGGTCTCCCTGACAGGGGCTCCGGAGACAGAAGCCACCAAAGAAGGGAATCCTTGCACGCTTTGCTGACCGCTATCGGAGAGTTGAGAGAGGAACTGAGAGGGGACCATTGAACTTGAAGGGTCCATTGAAGAACCCGCATGCGTAGGCGCATGAATAAGAAGCGGAATAGCTGCCGCCATCGAACCTAGGGCCCTCAGGACCGAAGCTGCAGTCGGAAAAGGTTGCAGGACCGCTGCTACATGACACTTCAGGTTGGCAATTCTGTCTGGAGTGAGGAAGGCTCGCACTGACCTGGTGTTTAGCCTTCCTCCTATGAAATCTATAACTTGTGTGGGATGCAGCAAAGATTTCTCCCAGTTGACAGTGATGCCCAACCTTGGGGCTAGTCGAAGAAAGTAGTCCCTGGCTGAGCACAGAAGATGCCTTGATGATGCTGTCAGGAGCCAGTCGTCCAGGTACGGAAAGACCTGCAATCCCTGGAGTCTCAGGTGGGCCGCTACAACAGCTAAGACCTTGGTAAACACCCTGGGTGCTGAGGTGAGACCAAAGGGAAGGGCCCTGAACTGATAATGACTGGCTCCCAGCCGGAAGCGAAGAAACCTCCTGGACCGTTTGTCCATGCGAATGTGGTAGTACGCGTCCTTGAGGTCTATGGAGCACATCCAGTCGTTCTCCCTCAAGAGGGGGAGAATAGATTGAAGGGTGACCATCCGGAACTTTTGCTTGGTTACTGACAGGTTCAGCAGGGAAAGATCTAAGATCGGTCTTAAGTCCCCCGTTTTCTTTGGCACTAAAGAACCTGGAGTAAAACCCTGACCCGGTTTGCTCTGGGGGGACGCACTGGATAGCTCTTTTTTCTAGCAGCTGTCCAATTTCGATAGCTGCTGCCTCCCTTTGGTCGGGTGGAACATCTGGGAGGCTGCGAGATCTGGGAACCTTGTATAGGGGAATTGAATAACCTCTGGATATCACACGAAGCACCCAACGGTCTGTTGTGATGGACTCCCAAGAAGTCAGGTGCCTCGAAAAACCCCCCGACTGCCTCCAGAGACGGACAGCCGGGCAACCCTTCAGGGCTGCTGCGTGGGTCTATCAGAGAAAGGTTCTCTGGACCCAAAGTTGCTAGGAGCCCCTCTGCCTCTAGGACGGCGACCTCCCCGTCCTCCTCTGCCACGGAAGGACTGGTTATCCGGAGCAGGTTGGGACTGCTGCGATTTCCGGAACCACATCTTCTTCTGTCCCTTTTGGTTCTTCGAGAAGGACCTCTGGGGAGCTGAGAAGCGGACTCGACGGCAGACAGCGTCTTCCGTCCTTCTCGCTCTGGACTAATGTTTCATGAACAGTCTTGCCAAACAAGGCAGAACCATCGAAGGGGCATTCGAAGGTCGCCTTGAAGGGCTCTGCAAAATCACAGTGGCGGAGCCAGGCCTGTCGTCTCATGACTAGGCCTGCTCCGCTGGCTCTAGCGGCTCCCTCAGTAGCGAGAAAGCAGCCGCATAGATGTATTGGAAACTGATCTGAGAGTGGCCATTCGGGTGGAGTATACTTGTTTATCCTCACTCGACATGGACTCTGGGGGAGATGCAGCGTATTCTTTAATCAGATCCCGCTGCATCCTGATGACGTGTGCCATGTAGTTCAGCGCTCTCAAAGAGAAGGTTGCTGAACTGAAAACTCGCTTCCCAATGCGATCCATCGAGCGGGACTCCTTGCCCAGAGGATGCATAGAGGGACTCTCCTGGGCCAACTCCCTCTTAGTGGCTGCAGCCATCATCATGGCATCTACTGGGGGGCCTTTGCTCCAGTGAGTGCGGTCTGCCGGAGGGGAAAGGATGCGGTCAGGACGCTTAGGTACAGGCTCAACGGTGTCCGGATCCTTCCACGCTCTGATGGATATAAGGTCCACCAGAGGGTCGGCAGGAGGGGACACCCAAGAGGTAGATGGGCCCGCCTCGAATGCCTCCAAGAACACAGACTAGTCTGAGGAGGCCGTGGGGGCAGACCCCCCCCCCCTGATCCTCAACATTTCCATAATGTCTCCAAATGAGACGTCTTCAGGGGGTGATCTTGGGGAGCCCTCCCCTTCATCCAAGTCTGTGTCTTCGGTAACGGACTCGGGGGAGTCCATGTGCCTCCTTTTGCACTTACGCTTCCGAGGTACTTCTTCGGGGGGGCTGTCCGAGGAGTACTCTTCCGCAGCTGGATGTTCCAAGGGAACTACTTGGGATTTCGAGGCGGGCTGTCCCTGGGACCGGCTGGTGGGGGCCTGGCCCAACTGCAAGGGAGTGCGGGATGGAGCCGTGGCAGGGACCGGGGGTCCGTAGTCCTCAACAGTGCCCTTTCCACTACGCGAAGGCCGAGGGAGAGCCAGCTTCTCTAAACCCCGAGAGCCGACCCCCACTCGGATCCGACGCACGGATCGGAGCCGGAGCCGAAACCGTCGGATCCGAGAGACCGGTGTGCTCCGACCTGGACGGAACCGAAGACACACCAGCTCCCTCGGATCCGAGGCTCGGTCCTCGGCTCCGAGAGGTCGGGTCCGGCACCAAGCACCAAGGGATGGGACGGATCCGAGGTGCGCCGACCTATCGGTTCCGACCCACCCCCGGATCCAACTCTGCCCGGCGCCGATAGCTCCGAACCCGTGGTATGGGTCGGAGAAGGAGCCAAAGGGGCGAAAAAAGAGGTCGAAGCCCCTCCCGGATGGGGGCTAGGAGCACTCCCATTTGCATTTGGGCCTGGATGAATTTCCTCATCATCCGGTCCATATCTGCTTCACTCATAGAAAAAGTGGATCTGGTGGAGGCCACGGCGGACCTAGAGAGCCGCCTCGGGGACCTCGCTGAAGGGCTAGCCTCCTCCTCCTCGGGCCCAGGAGAGAACCGAGGGGAGTGGAGCCGAGGAGGAGGAAAGCTAGAAGGCACAGGGGAGGCCCGCTTAGACGGAGGAGCCGAACTGGAGGTTTCGCTCTCCGTTGTGGTGCCTCCCTGTGCCTCTCCTTCTTCTCTCTCTCCCTAGAAGACTCTCTCTCCTCCGGCATCTTAGAGGGAGGATGAGTCCCAGCCGGAGGAGGAGAGCCCACAGCAACAGCTTGCTGAGTAGAAGGGGCAGAAGCCGAAGCGGTATCTGGGGGGAGAAGTCCCGCCAGCACCAGCTTCGACCTCCGCTCCTCAAAGCTCGGGGTTGAACCCTGCACAAATGGTACAACCAGATGACAGGTGTTCAACCCCAAGCATTTAACGAACCGAGTGTGGCCATCCGCTGGGGACAGCTTATGGCCACACTCGGTACATTTAGAGTATACAGCCTTATGGGCTTCGGACATGATAAGCCCTAATAGGCCTAAAACAACACACACACACAAACTACGCAAAAACCCGTGAAAAGTTAAAAATAAAGAGAGAGGAAAGCCTACACACTCAACACTAAATAATTAAGAGAAAAAAGTTGAGATTTTTTAAACTTTTTCTGTCAGAAATAACTTATCTGCACCAAAAAACGCCAGGAGCTCAAGAATCCATCGCAACTTGAAAGCGGCAAATGAAATCTGAGGTCAGTCAGGGCTTGGCAAGGGGTTATGGGTAAGAGGGAGGAGCTAGGAGCTCGGAGCCTAAGCTTTTGAAATGCCGGCTCGGATCCGATACCCACAGGTTGCAGACAAATGAAGTCTGCCTACTTCAAATCAACTGTTTCAGAGTTGCAAGTTCCTGTAACCTGGTTGTTGGGACAAAAGAAAGTGTCCCAGGTGCTCATGAATCTACAATAGTTGCAGAAAGGTGGGCTGCATTGACGGGTGCCTTTCCTCTCCTCATTTTTGTTCTCTACTGATTCTCTTCTTTCTACATAGTACCTTATGCTCTTGTTTTTATAGATGGTAAAGGACAGTTTTTTTTTTTTTTGGGGGGGGGGGGGTATTCAGAATTTTGTTCTTGCTAATAATGCAACATTTATTCTCAACTGCTCTCTTGATATCATTAAAGCTCAATGAATAGGTGAGGGTGACGCTAGTCCTCAATTTATCGTCCTTGTGAGATTATGGAGATGTGTCAGTCTGATCAAAGGAATGTTCCATACTGGGGTCATTTTCTTTATAAACAATGACGGGGTCTATGATTTGTTTGATGAAACTGTTACAATATCCTCAGACCATAAAGTCTGTATGCAATTCTATGATGTTTCTTGTGAATGATTCTTTTTCCTTAGTCACTCTTGCTATCCTCAGTCCTTGTGATTTAACTACATTCATTTTGGTTCTCTGCGAATGTATGCTGCTGTAGCAGAG
The DNA here is from genome assembly GCF_019279795.1 of Protopterus annectens. NCBI lineage: Eukaryota > Metazoa > Chordata > Ceratodontiformes > Protopteridae > Protopterus > Protopterus annectens. The sequence continues at coordinate 305,929,440 of NC_056739.1, forward strand.
CAGCAAGTTAACCAGAGTAGGTTTTCAGGACAAGTCATTGGTGAGTAATCCTGTCTCGAAATTTTTACTAAACTGCATGCCCAAAAAAATTCACTGTATGGAGGCTGTGGGCGGTGGTAAAGTGGAGGAAACTTGTGGGATTGTTGAGGTTTTCCAGAAAACATTCAAGAAGATCCCAGCTCCCATTCAAAATAATAAAGATGTAAGCGATAAAGCCGGTGGTAACAGGCCATCTGTTGGTAAAAGGAGGAGCTGTTCACATATTCCTCTTCCCATTTTTTCAGTGCAGTGGTAGCCAACCTGAGGGCTATAGCTGCTCCTATTGCAAACCCTGTGTTTTATTTAAAATATTTACCTTTGAATTGAAAATAGATATTGTTAAGCAAAAGTTTCAACAGCCTTCCCATGGATTCAGTTTCCCTGGGCAGAGCTTATCACTCCTTGCTGTAAGCTTCGGTTACGGCTTACATGCAGTAATTGTGTGGGAGGACTGTGTACAACTTTTTAATATTAACTGTGACCAGGATGGAATCATGGTCCACTTGGATTTCCTTGATCTTTCTCAGAAAGTCAATGGAATGCAGTATGAATGATCTGTTGCTTTCAGCTAGTGGCTTGATCTGCACCTCCAGATATATTGAGATAGCCAGCAGTGCTCTATCACTGGTCTGTAAAGATGGTCAAGTGGATTCCTGTGCAGGCTTGGAAATTCAAAAAGTATGGAAGCCTTGGGTGGTTGACTGTCAAAAATTTGTGTAGCTCATTCCTTGTAAGTCCTTCCTCATGGAGCTTCATGATTTCCGGTAGAATCTCTTCATAGGCATATTTGATCCTGCCCAAGTCTGTATTTTCATAATATTTAAGAGTGTTGAGTATATTCAGGATTTCAGCATTATAAAATAATGCATCAGTGACCAAAATGCCCCTCCTTTGTCCACCTTCATAATTCTCCTTGTTTTATCCTTGCTTAGGTTGATCAGTGCTCTGGTTTTCTCCTTGTCAAGAGTGTAAACTTTCCTCCTAGCAGGTTTGTTCAGTACCTTGCAGATATCGCATTTGTTCTTAAAAGCGGTGATGATAGGATTGGGAGAGGGGCAAAAAGTGCTATTTTATTTTTCCATTTACTTAATGGGATAGTGGGTATATTAGGGCCAGTGAGGTTGCAGTTATGTTTTTTTGCCATGAAAAAATATTTTGCAAGGGAGAACATAATCAAGAAAAAGTCTATGAAAAGTACAGCTGTGTACACATACCATAAACTTAGATGTTTGCGTGTATTCACTGTGAGATTTCCTGCCATGAAAGCCCTTGTCCAGCCTGACTACCAGAGAAAAGTGTTTTTGCCTCCTAGGCTGGCAGATGGCCTTACCAACGTCAATACGCTCATGTATAAGGGCAGCCAGCCTGCGTCATCACTTCAGTATTCACTTGACCCGCTTAGGAGCCTCCAAGTGTACTCTAGAGAAAGACCCGAGAGAGTGTGGATCCATGGAGGCCCCAAATGTACCTAAGGTGGGCCAAGGTAGAGTGGACCCAAACTAGGGTTGGAAAAAGTAAGGTCCTTGGTTGATTCTATTAGTCTACCTGGTAGGCTGAGGGGGTAGGTGGGAAGGAAAGAAGACTGCAACAGTGAATACACTTGAACATCTACATTTATGGTAAGTGTACATAACTGTACAATGTTCATTGTGTTTCACTTTTGCAGTTCTGACTGTTGAGAAGATTCCCAAAGCTTTAGAGAGGGTGGAAGGAGATTAAGGAGAGGAGAGGATTTCTTGCAGGACTGCAGATGCAAAACCTGCTCTAGACTTGGAAAAGTTTGCCAGGTGGTAGTGCCTAGTGAAGGTATGCACAGAAGACGAAGTGGCTGCCTCTAAAATGTCCTCAGTGGGAACCCTTTGAGGAAAAATGTAGAAGTAGCTGTGGCCCTAGTAGAGTGTGACCTATCAAATCAGGGGGCTTTTTGCTATGATGGCTGTAACAGAAAGAGATGCAGTGGGAATCCACTTGGAAATAGTGTGTTCAGAAACTGTTTTTCTTCCAAGCCTGAAGCAAAAGTAATGAACATCTGGTCTGTTTTGCTCAATGACTTAGTCCTGTCCAGGTAGTAGCGTAGCATCCTATATACATCCAGAGAGTGCAGTAATCTTTTCCCCCCTCTTTGAGGTTTGGGAAAGAAGGTAGGTAAATGAACAGCCTGATTCAGAGACACATTAGTCACCAACTTAGGCAGGAAGGAAGGATTAGTTCAGTGGGAGACCTTGTCTTTATGAATGATGATGAAAGGCTCCACTGCCATTAGGGTCTGCAAGTCTGAGACCATCCTGGCCGAAGTGATAGCCAGTAGAAGGGATATTTTCCAGGTCACAAACTTTAAGGTGGTAGAGGCTGCAGGCTCAAAAAAGAGGCAAAGTTAACTTTTCTAGGACAAAGGTGAGGTCCCAAGGAGGGGTGTGTTTCCTCCTGAGGACCCTAATGTGAAAAACTCTCATAATAAGTTGCTTCTGCAAAGGGTGAGAATAAATTGGAGGACGACTAGGGATGTAGGCAGAGATGGCTGATGCATGGATTTTGATGGAGGAATAAAAGAGAACTTTCTTCACTTAGGTTGGCCAGGTACTCCAGAATGTTGGGAATGCTAACCAAATTTGGCTGAAGTTGGTGCTTCTGGCACCAAATAGAGAATCTTCTCCATTTGGCTGGGTAAGATTTTCTGGTGCTAGGCCTTCTAGACTCTTAAAATGGTCTGTACCTGCCGACTCAAGATGGAGGTACAGTAGGGCACTGTGGAATAAACCAGGCTGAGAGTCTTAACGTTGGGGTGCACAATCCTGCTCTTGATCTGGGTGAGGAGGTCCACCCTCTGTGGTAATATCAAAGGCTCTCGAGTAGGAGAGGGAACCAGTGCAGCCTAGGCCAATCGGGAGTTCATCAAGATGGCCTTTGGGCTCTCTTCCTTGATCTTCAGAAGCACCACAGGCAGAGTACAGTTGTGTACACTTACCATAAATGTATATCTTCGAATGGATTCACTGCTGCAGTCATCACATTTGGGTTATCCCTGCCAGGGTAGCCCTCGGCCAGCCCGAATACCAGAGGCTTAGCATTTCTGTATTGGTTGTAGTTGCATGAGGACTGATGTCAGGTCGTCAGTAGTATAAAGCAAGGCAGCAGACGTCATTACATCAGTTTTTCTTGCTCTAACCTGTCAGGAGCCCCCAAAGTAGGAGGCCAGGCTCTGGTGGAAAATAAATACCAATATATCCTTTGTAACGAAAGAAAGAGAATAAAGGGGAATGAAGGGAGGGAAACCAGGACTGCAACAGTGAATACACTAGAATTAGAAGTTATGTACTCACCATAACGTTCCATCTGAGTAGGTGTATTCATTTGTCTGCAACCTGTGGGTTATGGATCCGATATCGGATCCGAACCGGCATGGTTTACCAGCTATGGATCCAAGCTCTCAGCTCCTCCCCTCACCCATAATGCCCTGCTCTACCCTCATGACCTCAGATCGAGTTTGCCAACAGCAAGAACACCCCGAAAAGGGTAACACAACATATGCAGGAAACTGAAAGGCCAGGGGGACAGGAGGGCGGGATGGTTGCAGACAAATGAATACACCTACTCAGATGGAACGTTATGGTGAGTACATAACTTCTAAATCTGAAGTAGGAGATTCATTTGTCTGCAACCTGTGGGACAGAGTCCCCAGCTACCTGAATCTTGGGCGGCCATCATGGAAGGATATTCCGGAGCACCGCGAAGCCAAAGGATGCTCTACCCCTAGATGCAAGATCCAACTTGTAGTGGTAAATAAAAGTATGAGATGAAGCCCATGTGGCTGCTGCACAAATATCATCTAGAGGAATCCTAGCCTTAAAGGCTGCCGAGGTAGAGACTGACCGGGTTGAATGGGCATGTACACCCTCCGGTGCGGGCCTTCCTGAAGCTTGATAAGCCAATAAGATACATTGTGAAATCCAGCGAGATAGTGAGACTTTAGAAATTGGTTTGCCCAAATAAAATTTAGCAAAGGAAATGAACAACTGGTCGGATTGCCTATGACCAGCCGTCCTGTTTAGATAAAATCTAAGTTGCCTGTGAACATCTAAGGAGTGAAGCTTGTATTCACCTTTGTTTTCATATTTAGGAAAGAAGACAGGGAGGTTAATGGATTGATTAATGTTTGCTTCAGAAGCTACCTTAGGAAGAAAGGACGGGTTGGTCCTGAGGTAAACACGGTCCAGATGAAAGACCAAGTAAGGAGGTTTAGCTGATAATGCTTGAAGCTCTGAAACTCTCTTGGCCGAAGTAATGGCTACTAAGAAGGCAGTCTTGAACGACAAGAATTTCAAATCTACCGTAGCCGCCGGTTCGAGGGGGGGGGGGCGGTCAAGGCCTGGAGAACTAAGGAAAGGTCCCAAGGAGGAACCGCTTGTTTTACAGGGGGCCTGAGAAGAAAAGTACCTTTAAGGAAAATCTTACACAACTTGGCCGTCATCAGTGGATTGGAGTCATGACCAATGTGATAATGGGAAATTGCCGCAAGTTGTTGACCGTGGAACTGCTGGCACCATCGTTAAAAAGAGTGGTTAAGAAATCAAGCACCAAAGGGACAGGAACTGTGAAGGGGTTTAGGCCTTGCCGCTCCGCCCACAACGAAAACCGTTTCCACTTGCTGCGGTAGACTTTCCTAGTGGATGGCTTATGAGCTGCCACCAGGATCGCCTTAACAGGGGACGAAATACCGGGAGTCCTGATCAAGAGTGGAACTGGAGCAGCCAAGCGGTCAGGTTCAGGTTGTCCAGGTTCGGAGGAGATGAGCGGGATGGATGAGATATCAGATCCGGAATGGGATCTAGAATCCAAGGAGGATTCACAGAGTGAGACCTTAGGAAGGGGAACCAGATCTGTCGAGGCCAAACGGAGCAATGAGAATCATTCTGCACCCCAACCGAGAGGCTTTCTGCAGAACTTGGCGCATCAGAGGCAAGGTGCCATAAGCATAAAGGAGACTGGGTGGCCAAGCATGCACCAGAGCTGCTCTTGGGAACCTCCGGAGGAGGTATCAGAGCGAAAAAACTGTCGCACTTGGTGTTTGAGGGAGAGGCAAAAAGATCGCAAGAAGGAGTTCCCCACCGTGCGAATATGCGTTCCACTACTTGAGTATTGAGAGACCACTCGTAAGGGGTGAGAATGGTGCGACTGAGTTTGTCCGCCAGGATGTTGGACCGACCCGGAATGTGCGTTGCTATGAGAAAGCGGTTGGTGGAGATTGCCCATTCCCAAACTCTCATGGCTTCTCGACAAAGAGGGTAAGACCCGGTTCCTCCCTGCTTGTTGATATACCAGACAACCGACATGTTGTCCGATTGAATCGCAATTGTTCCCAAGGGAAGAAAGGCCTGAAGTGCTAGCAACGCTAAGAGCACTGCTTTCATCTCTAGAACGTTGATATGCAGTAAGGTCTCTGAATCATTCCACATGCCTTGGACGGTCCGGCCTGCAAAATGCCCCCCCCCCCCCACCCGAGGCGGGAGGCGTCCGTGGTCACCGTGGCGAGAGGGGGAGAATCACAAAATGGGCGGCCTCCGTGGAGATCTGGAGAGTGAAGCCACCACAGGAGGGACCGCTTGTAAGCCTTTCTGATCGCAATGGGATGATGCATAGGAAGAGCAAGATACGACCACTGTACTAGGAGTGCCCACTGGAGGATGCGCATATTGAACCTGGCGAGAGGAAGAAGTGCTATAGCAGCCGCCATGGACCCTAGAGCCCTCAGGACCAACTCCGCCGGAACTGAGCTTGAGTGGAGAATGGCCCGCACCTGGAGTTGCAGATTTTGAACTCTGTCCGCAGTGAGGAAGGCTTTTAAACTCCTTGTGTCTAACCTGGCACCTATAAAATCTATGAACTGCGTGGGTGCTAGGTTGGATTTTTTTGTGTTTATAGTGATGCCCAGACGGGGAGCAAGATGGAGAAAGGAGTCTCGCGCCAATAGTAGTAGATGCCTTGTTGGGGCGGTAAGGAGTAAGTCGTCCAGGTAGGGAAAGACCTGTACCCACTGAAGCCTCAGGTGGGCCGCTACCACTGCTAATACTTTGGTGAACACCCTGGGGGCTGTGGTGAGACCAAAGGGAAGGACCCGGAACTGGTAGTGACTGGCTCCCAGCCGGAAGCGGAGAAACCTCCTGAAGCGCCTGTCCATTAGTATATGGTAGTACGCATCCTTGAGGTCTATGGAGCACATCGTGATTTTCTCCCAGAAGGGGGAGAATAGACTGCAGAGTGACCATTCGGAACTTCTCCTTGGGAACTGCCAGGTTCAAGAGTGAAAGGTCTAAAATTAATCTTAGATTCCCCCGTCTTTTTTGGCACTAAAAAGAACCTGGAGTAGAACCCTGATCCGATCTGGTCTGGGGGGACGGGCTGGATGGCTCTTTTCTTTAGCAGATGGCCAATTTCTGCCAAAGCGGCCTCCCACTGACCGGGTGGAACGTCGGGGAGGGACTTCAATTTTGGCAAGTGACGAAAGGGGATACGGTATCCTCTGGATATGATCTGGAGAACCCAGCGGTCTGATGTTATGGACTCCCATGCCGCTAGGTGCTCGAACGCCCCCGACTGCCTCCAGAGTGGAGCAGCCGGGCAACCCTCAGGGTTGCTGCGCGGGCCGCTCAGAGAAGGGTTCTCTGGACCCGAAGTTCCTGGGAGCCCCTCTGCCTCTAGGGCGTCCTCCCTGTCCTCCTCTGCCACAGAAGGACTGGTTGTCCGGAGCAGGCTGGGATTGCTGCGACTTCCGGAACCACATCTTCTTCTGACCCTTTTGGTTCCTAGAATAGGGCCTCTGGGGTGCAGAGAAGCGGATTCCGACGGCAGACAGCGTCTTCCCGTCCTTCTCGCTCTGGGTCAAAGTGTCGCAAACAGTTTTGCCAAAGAGGGCAGAACCATCGAAGGGGGCGTTCGCAAATGACGCTTTGAAGGGCTCTGAGAAATCGCAATGACGGAGCCAGGCCTGACGTCTAGTAACTAGACCTGCCCCTGCGGCTCTAGCGGCGCCTTCCGTAGCATGGGAGAGTAGCCGCATAGAGGTATTGGTAACGGACCTGAGAGTGGCCATGCGGGTGGAGTGCAGCACTTTGTCCTCCTCCGACATGGACTCTGGGGGGGATGCAGCGTATTCTTTAATAAGATCGCGCTGCATCCTAATCACATGTGCCAGATAGTTCAGCGCCCTTACCGAGAAGGTCGCTGAACTAAACATCCGCTTCCCCAAGCGGTCCATCATCCGAGACTCCTTGCTCGGGGGATGGACTGAGGGACTCTCCTGAGCAAGTTCCCTCTTGGTGGCCGCCGCCGTCAACATGGCATCTACCGGAGGCCCCTTACTCCAATGGGCACGGTCAGCCGGGGGACTGAGAATACGGTCGGGCCTTTTAGGGATTGGCTCCACGGTGTCCGGTTCCTTCCACGCCCTGGTGGTAATGAGGTCCACCAGGGGGTCGGCAGGGGGGGGGACACCCAAGAGGTAGACGGGCCCGCTTCAAATGCCTCCAAGAACACGGACTCGTCCGAGGAAGACTTGGGGGCAGACAACCCCCCCCCTTATGCGGAGCATTTCCATGATGTCTCCAAATGAGACATCCTCGGGGGGTGACCGTGGGGAGCCTTCCCCTTCCTCCAAATCCGTGTCTTCCGTGAGAGACTCAGGGGAGTCAATGTGCCTCCTTTTGCACGTATGCTTGCGAGGAACATCCTCTGGGGGGCTGTCAGAGGACTCCTCGCAAACAGTAACCTGTTCCAGGGGAACAGCTTGGGGCACAGGAGCGGGCTGTCCCAAGGGCCGGATGGTGGAAGCCTGACCCAGTGCAGAGGGAGCGCTGGACGCAGCCGAAGCAAGTGCCGGGGGTCCGGAGACCCTCAACAGGGCCCTCTCCACTACATCAAAAGCCGAAGGGGAGCCGACCTCGACCAAAGGATCCGACAATCGGCTCCCCCTCGGATCCAAGGAGTGGATCGGAGCCGGCGCCGGATCCGGCGACAGTGCGCTCCGACACAGACGGCGCCGAAGGAGCACTGATCCCCCCGGATCCGAAGCTCGGATCCAGGCTCAGAGAGGTCGGATCCGATGCACTCGAGGGCAGGGTCGGATCCGAAGTACCAAGTACTATCGGCGCCGACCCACCCCGCCCGGCTGCTCGGCTCCAACTGCTCAACCCGGTAGCGGGTCGGAGAAGGAGCAATTGGCTTGAAAAGGGTCGAGCTCCCCAGAGGGGAGGCAAGAGCACTCCCATCTGCATCTGGGCCTGGATGGACCTTCTGAACACCCGGTCCAGATCGGCGTCGGGGAGGCTATAAGTTGATGGCGACGAGGCGGCCGAGGTTGGGCTTGAGTGCCTCCTCGATAGCCTCGACGGAGATCGGGTCTCCTCCTCCTCAGGTCCCGTGAAAAACACACTGGAGACCGGAGCCGAGGAGGGAGAGCCAGCAGACAAGGAGGCCGGAGGAGAAGCCGCTTGGCTGGCGGGCGAAACAGAGGTCTCGGCCCGCCGCTATGGTGCTTCTCCCTCCGGTCCTTCTTCCTAGCTTCCCTCTCCTCCGAACCACTACAGGGAGGTTGAGTCCCAGGAGGAGGAGGGGGAGCCGGAGAGGGGACAACCGTGGGAACGGTTACCCCCGAAGGAGCGGAGGCCGGAGCCGAGTCCGGCGGCAAAAGACCCGCCAAGACAAGCTTGGACCTCCGCTCCTTCAATGCCCTGGGGTTGAACCCTGCACAAATGGAACATCCAGATGTGAGGTGTCCAACCCCCAGGCATCTAACGCACCGAGTGTGGCCATCAGCTAGGGAAAGCTTATGGCCACACTCGGATCACTTGGAAAATACAGCTTTGGGCTGCTCAGACATCCCAAAAGCAAAAATCAAGGTTACTAAAACTAGTTAAAGTAAAGTAACAAAAACCACTCAACAGGCCCAAACACACACTACGCTACCAGCGAGGGGAGGGATAAGTAAAATTAAATTTTAAGAGACTAAAAGTATAATAATATAAAGGGAAACCTACACTTCCACACAACTTTCACACAAAACTTTCAAAAATAAGCACTTTAAGACTAAAAATTTCACTTAGCTGGAGAGCTTAGAAAAAACACAATCTGGTCACCATGCGCGGCAAACGAGATCTGGGGTCATGAGGGTAGAGCAGGGCATTATGGGTGAGGGGAGGAGCTGAGAGCTTGGATCCATGGCTGGTAAACCATGCCGGTTCGGATCCGATATCGGATCCATAACCCACTGGTTGCAGACAAATGAATCTCCTACTTCAGATCATCTACATTTATGGTAAGTGTACACAACTTTACTATGTTCTTCATGTTTCACTGTTGCAATCATCACATGTGGGTAGATTCCCAAAGCTGAAGAAAAGGATGGAGCCAGTCAAGGAAACTAGGGGCTGGCTATGATGCCCTGCAGGACTCCAGAGGCAAACCCTGCCCTAGATTTGGAGAAGAGAGGCAGGTGGTAATACTTGGTAAAAGTGTGAACAGATCTCCAGGTTGCAGCCTCAAGGATGTCCCTGGTGGGGACTCCTCTTAGGAAAGCTACAGAGGCAGAGGCTGCTCTGGTGGAGTGTGCCCTGACCCCCCCCCCTTGGGGGAGGCTCTTTCCATGCTATTTGTAGCAGAAATGGATGCAGTGTGCTACCCATTTGGAAATGGTTTGCTTGGAGATGGCTTTGCTTTCTTTATCTGTAGCAAAGCTAACCAGCAATTGATCAGACTTTCTGAAGGATTTAGTCCTGTCCAGACAGAATCTGAGCTGTCTGTGCACATCTAGAGAGTATAGAATCCCTTCCCCCATGTTCTGGGAATTAGAAAAGAAGGAGGGAAGATGAATGGATTGGTTGAGAGCCACACTGGACACCACCTTGGGCATGAAGGATGGGTTAGTGCTGAGGGATACCCTGTCTGCATGGAAGATGATGAAGGATTCCCACAGCCATGAGTGCCTGCAGCTCAGAAACTCTTCTGGCGGAAGTGATGGCCAGATGGAAAGCTGTCTTCCAGGAGATAAATTTTAGTCCTGCAGAAAAAGAAGGTTCGAAAAGGGGCAGGGTGAGCTTTTCCAAGACAAAGTTAAGGTCCCAAGCTGGTGTTGGTGCCCTTCTGTGTGTGTGTGTGTGTGTGGGGGGGGGGGGGGGGGCAGCAAGGGGTACCAGTGCTGTCGGGGCCAGTCTGGAGCTATCAGAATGGTCCTTGGTTTTTCCTCCCTTATTTTAAGCAGTACCTGTGGGATGAGAGGTAGGGGAGAAAAGGCATAGGCCCACAGATTGACCCAGGGGAAGGACAGGGCATCCACTTTCCAAGCCATGCAGTGATGCTCCCTAGTGCAGAATTTTCTGAGCTGATGGTTGGTGTAGGAGGCAAAGAGATCGACCTTTGGGGTTCTACATTTCTGAGTTATTAGGGTGAAGGTACTTTTGTTACATTGCCACTCATGTGGGTCCAGAAGGTTTCTGTTTAATTGGTCTGCCAGAGAGTTGTGAGAGCCTGGTAGGAATTGTGCAAACAGGTGTAGTTACATGGAAGAAGTTGTGATCCAAAGGGTCATGGCCAGCCTGCATAGAGGGTAGGAACGAGTCCCTCCCTGCTTGTTGATGTACCACATCACAGTGGTGTCTGTTTTGATCAGGAGAACCCATGGAGAGAGAAGGGGGTTGAAAGCTATAAAGGCATGCTGCACAGCCATCATCTTTTTGATTGATGTGCAGGGAGATTACCTGAGGGCTCCATTGTCCCTCTATGCACCTGCTGTCCAGGTGTGCACCCCAAGTGTAGTCTCATAAATCTGTGGTGAGGGTCTGGATGGCGGGGGGTGGGGAGAAGGGCAGTCCCTTGTTGTGGGAGCATGCTGTTGCCCACCAAAGAAATTCCTTTCTGAGTCAAGGAATTATAGGTAGAAGAGTTTCCAAGTCTTGAGAGTGTTGACACCAAAGGCTCTTTAGGTACCTCTGAAGTTCCCTCATGTGCACTCTGGCACAAGGAATGAGTAGTATGCAAGATGCCATGAACCCCAGAGGTTGCAGGATCTTCCTTGCAGATAAAATACCACCAAGACCACCGATCCAAGAAGTAAGCGAACTTAATGAAACACTTAGCACCTCGGCTTACACAGTCTTCCAAGAGTAAAAACACTACAAAATACAGTTTGCTTATATACAGCATATTGCACAAAACAATTAATCAATTAAGCATGCAACTCAAATAACAAAGAATGCAATTGGATGTATGTGAAGTCCCTGAGGCTCCAAAGTACCATACTTTAAAATCAGCAGGATTTCTTTTTTTAAGAGTTTGTTTTTTAAAGACACACATTCACCTATGCCAGCTTGCATTTTTTCCAGGACACAACCCCTAAGAGAATCAGGGTTGGAGTTGTGTGCTATCAAAAAATTACTCCCAAGGGGACTCTCTAATTTTTATTTTTTATGTCCCTAACATGTTCCTGCAACCGGACCCTAAAACTCCTATAAGTTTCCCCTATGTAAAACTTAGATCCACATCTCAGCACATACACCTGTATTCATGCCTAGCTGTAAACTTGATGCCATTAATAAAGGGAAAAGAGCTTACTACATAGTGACAGATGGAACAGCCATCACATGCAACAGTGCGTTTTACTTATGCTTAAGCTCTGGCTGACATTAACATCTGGTAAACAAAAATGGTTATGTACCATAATATCAGACACATTCCTAGCTCTTTTATATGCAATACTCACAAAATCGGGTAGTATAGAGTTCAAAATTTTATCCCTTAGGAGCACAGGCCAGAAGCTGCGTGCTTTTTTAACTATTTCCTCAGTTATAACATTAAAAGTTGTCACTAAGAAAACTTTCTTCTGCTCTCCATTGTTCACAACTGTATTGGTAGATTTACTTCCACCAAAACAAATATTATATTTTCCACTAGCATGGACATAATGTGAATCTCCCTGAGAGTTAACAGAATACCTCATGTCCATAATTTTTTGTTTAGCTTCCCTGACCAGCTGGACATCATAGCCTCTTCTAATAAACATTTTTTCTGCTTCAGCTATCTCTAAATCAAAGCTCATATCAAGGCTACATAGCCTATGAATTTGTAAGAATTCATTGTAGGGCAGTACCTTGACCAAATGGTTTGGGGTGACAACTATTCCCATATAAAAATACATTTCTATGTTCAAATTTCCTATGGAGACTAGTAGTAAATCCATCTAGGCTTATATCCAAAATATTCACTTGTGGGCCAAGCTGTGTACCATCAAAGCTTAAGCCCATAGTATTAGCTTGTAAGTCATTGGTATTTTATCATTTTATTTTTTTTTAAGTTGTATTTGCTCTTCCATGCACATAGCTGGGGACTGGTAGCTAGTTGAGAGAAGTAGGTTGTCAGGAAAATTTGTTTCTCTGGTATAAGGAATGCCATCTGGGATGCTGTATCCAGACTTGCTCCCAGGAAGATTATCCTTTGGGTGGGCACCTGTTTGGATTTCTTTTCGTTGACTGTGTATCCTAGGGAGGTTAGTAATGTCTTTACAAAGGCCAAGTGCTTGAGCAGCTTTTCCTGGCTGTCTGCCTCAATAAGGCAGTCGTCTAAGTATGGGTCGTCTTCTTTCGGCTTTTTCCCGGTTAGGGGTCGCCACAGCGGATCATCTGTCTGCTCATGATTGGCATTTGAGTTTTACGGTGTCGAGTTGCCAGCCCGGCGCCCAACTTTCCACAGAAGGCACACACATGCACGCACTCATTCCTAGGGCCAATTTAGAGTATCCAATCCACCTATAGCATTGTCTTTGGGAAGCGGGAGGAAACCGGAGCAACTGGAGGAAACCCACACGGCCACAGGAAGGACATGCAGACTCCGCACAGAAGGCACCCCAGCCGAGGATTGAACTGGAGAACCTCTTGCTGTGAGGCGACAATGCTAACCGCTGCACCACCACGGCCACCCCATCTAAGTATTGGTAAATTTGAATATTTCTTTGTCTGCAAAATGCAATGGCCGGAGCCAGACAGTTTGTAAAAACTCTGGGATAAACCAAAGGGAAGCACAGAGAACTGAAAGTGCTGAGATCCTGGCCTGAAGCGGAGATATTTCCTGCATGATTCCCTGATAGGAATGTGGAGATAGGCCTCTTTTAGATCTAGGGTGGCTAGCCAAGCGTCCTTGGAGAGCATGGGTAGCAGCTGCTGGAGAGTGAGCATTTTGAATTTTGGGATCGCCAGGAAGGTGTTTAGGAATTGATAGATCGAGGATTGGGCGCCAGGTGTCCTCTTTTCTGGGGAACAGAAAAAGCCTGGAGTAAAAGCCTTGGCCTATCTGTTCTGCAGGAACGTGCTCGACTGCTCTCATACACAGAAGGGAAAGGATTTGCTTTTGAGCCTCTGCCCACTGATTTGGTGTAGATCTGTGAACTCTGTTGTTGTTGGGAAGGGCATGGAAGTAGAATTTGTATCCCTGAGGCACAATGTTCAGAACCCATTGGGTCCTTGGTTATGGTGGCCCAGGTGCGTGAGTGAAAAGAGTTTTCCTCCTAGGGGTAAGTGAAGGTGGGCACAGGGTGGAGGAGGAGGAGGTGAGTCATTTCAGTTCTTACCATAAGGGGGTGGCTTAGAACTCCCTGGTTTTGAAGTGGAGGTAGTCCACTGCTTAAATGTCTGCATTCCCTGGGGCTGCTGTCTGTTTCCACGGGGCCTAGGCTGGGCTGGTTTACCCGGAGCAGGAAAGGACCAGGGCTTGGAGGGGCAATGCCTGCTGAACCTAGGGGGCTGGACTTGTAGGAAACCCTTAACTGTTTGCATAGATTTTGCTTTTTCTTCCATATTTTTTAATACCTCTTCTGCCTTAGTACCAAAAAAGTTATCTTTGTGCAAGGAGGCATCCAACAATTTAGATTTGACATGGACTGGCAGGGGTTGCTCCTTAAGCCATGCATGTCTTCTAATGACAGATCCTGCTGCCCTGCAAGAAACTTCTAGGGCATCAACACCATAGTGCAAAGTGTGTTTAGTCACTTGGCTTTCAGAATGCATTAAGTCTTGTAAATCTTTAGATTCTGCTCAAGTAGGAAGGGAAGACATTTTTTGTTTAAGGAGTTCCAGAGTATGTTGCTGAAATTTCAACATATGGAATTGACAATTTAGTGCCCTGATAGCAAGAGCAGCTGAGGTGTATACTTTTTTACCCCATCTCTCCAGTGCTTGGGAATCCCTGTCTGAGGGTGTGAGATTCTTAGCAGAGGCTGCTTTAATTCCTTTTGGCCCTTGAGAAATTACCTCAGGGTCAGCTGTTGGATTTTTAAAAATATGTTTGTGAGAATAAGGGTCTCTATAGTACCAGTCAGGTTTTCTGGAAGTAGGAGGCAGGGTGTCAGGAGTCAAGCTGGATTCAAGGAAAACATCATCCACAACATCCAGAACCAGAGGGGATGGCCAAGGGTCTGTGTTGCGGAAGATCTAAGAATTCCCAGAGTCTCTTTTTAGACTGAGGGTAGTCCTGACTCTCCCACTGGAAATGCTCCCTTAAAGTATGCAGGGTTTCCCCAAAGGAATAATCCTATGGGGGAGAAGCTGAAGGAATGGAGTCCTCTGCATTAGAATCCTCATAAGTGGAGAGGGGTTGTATGTCTTTATAGTCAGAAGCATCAGATTCATCTGACTCTTGTTCAGACAAAAAGTACAGTTTTGTACCTATCATAAATGTAGATGTCCGATAGATATGCAACTGCAGTCATAACATATGGGTTGTCCTGCCTCAGGCAGCCCTCGGTCGGCCGGATTCCAAAGTCTGGGTCCGACGTCGGCTGATGTCGCATTTCTCTCTGACGTCAGAGCGGCAGGAGTACATAAGCATCAGCCAACGCCATCTTCTTCAGTGTTTCTTGCCCCAGATGCCAGGTGCCCTCCAAGGAAGGCTGTAATCAATTTGGAAGACAAAAACAGGTTTCCAGACAAATAAAAAAGTAATAAACAGATACACCATAACAGATATCCCCAGCTAGGATAAGAGGGAGAGGAGTGGACCCAAGGAATAGAGGGGAAGGAGGGAGGGAAAACCCGACTGCAGTTGCATATCTATCGGACATCTACATTTATGGTAGGTACAAAACTGTACTATGTCCTTCAAGAATGCAACTGCAGTCATAACATATGGGTTGAATACCATAGCTTAGCTGGGGGAGGTGGAATGCTCTAAGAAAAGGATGGTGTAGCTATCAATCCCTGAAGGACTGCCGAAGCAAAGCCTGCTCTGGATCTGGAATATAAAGGGAGGTTGTAGTGTTTGGAGAATGTATGCACGGAGCTCCATGTAGCAGCTTCTAGAAAGTCTTTTGTAGGCACCCCTCTTAAGAATGCTGTAGAGGTGGCTGTAGCTCTGGTAGAGTGTGGTCTGACATTGGCTGGTACACTCTTTCCGTGGAAGGAATAACAAAATCTGATGCAATGTCCAATCCATTTTGAGATAGTCTGTTTGGAAATTGCTTTTCCTTGTACTCCACGGGCGTAAGCTACAAAAAGCTGATCAGACTTCCTATTGGCCTTGGTTCTGTCCAGGTAGTAGCGAAGTTGTCTGTGAATGTCCAAGGTATGCAACAGTCTTTCCCCTTTGTTCTCAGGATTGGGAAAGAAAGTAGGCAGGTGAATTGCTTGATTTAAAGAAACCCTAGATACTACTTTTGGCAGAAAACTAGGGTTGGTTCGTAAGGAGACCCTGTCTCTATGAAAGGTTATGAACGGTGGTATTGCCATTAGGGCCTGTAGTTCCGAAACCCTTCTTGCTGAGGTAATTGCCAACAGGAAAGCTGTCTTCCATGAGAGAAATTAAGTCCACAGAAGCTGCTGGCTCAAAGGGGGGTAGAGTCAGTTTTTCTAGGACAAAGTTGAGGTCCCAAGCTGGTACTGGGGCCTTTCTTGGTGGCTTGATATTCTTGATTCCCCTAAGAAATTGCCTTAACAAAGGATGTGAGAACACAGGTGGATCAGTGTTGTATCTAGCTGAAATAGCTGAAGCATGTATTTTTATAGAAGAATATGAGAGTCCATTCTGTAGCAAATCCGCCAAGTATTCCAGGATGAGTGGGATGTTCAGTAATGATGCATCATG
This sequence comes from Protopterus annectens, assembly GCF_019279795.1. NCBI lineage: Eukaryota > Metazoa > Chordata > Ceratodontiformes > Protopteridae > Protopterus > Protopterus annectens. The sequence continues at coordinate 305,945,592 of NC_056739.1, forward strand.
ACCCTTGCTGGTATTCCAAATGCTGAATCTCTTCCATTTTGCTGAATAAACCTTTCTGGTGGATGGTCTGCGGGCTTCTGTTAATATCCGCTGAACTTCCTTGGAGAGAGATAGATTGAGGTTATTCATGGAATCTCCCAAGCTGTTAGCTGGAGCGTCTGAATGTTGGGATGAACTGTCTTGAAGTTGTTTTGAGTCAAAAGATGGGGCCATTGGGGAAGGGCCCATTTTTTGTTGTGGCATATGCTCCGTAGTAGTGGGTACCGGTGTTGTCTTGGCCAGTCTGGAGCTATTAGAATCCCCTTTGGCTTTTCTGCTTTGATCTTCAGTAGTACTGTGGTCATCAGTGGCAGAGGTGGGAATGCATAAATTTTTAGGAAGTTCCAGTTGAATGAGAGAGCATCTGTTTTCCATGCTTGTGGATGATATGTCCTTGACCAGAACTTTTGTAGATGATGATTGAGGTGGGAGGCAAATAGGTCTACTTCTGGCCTGCCCCATGTCGAGGTGAGTCGTATGAAGATTTCTGGATCTAACCTCCACTCGTGGGGGTCTAGGAAATTCCTGCTTAGGCTGTCCGCCAGCACATTGTCTTTGCCTTGAACAAACTGGGATTGCTACTGTATGTTTAAGCTCAGTGATTTTTACCAAAGATTCACTGTCAGTCTGCAAAGGGGGTAAGAATGGGTGCCCCCCTGCTTGTTTATGTACCACATGACAGTGGTGTTGTCTGTCCGTATTAGCAGGTGGCCTTGTTGAAGTTGTTGTTGAAAGGCCTCGATGGCATGCATTACTGCCAGCATTTCTTTTTGGTTGATATGCAGATGTGTTTCCATTGGAGACCATTGTCCTTGAATACATCTGCCCTCCATGTGCATCCCCCATCCAAGGTCTGAGGCGTCTGTGGTCATTGTTTGTGTTATTTGAGGTTTTTTGAATGACATACCTGTGTTTGCCTGGCTTACCGAGGCCCACCATAGAAATTCCTTTTGTAGGCATGGAATGAGCGGTATGGTTGTCTCTAGGTTGTTGCTGTGTTGAGACCATAAACTTTTTAGGTACCATTGAAGCTTTCTCATGTGTAGTCTTGCTAATGGAACCAGGAGAATGCAGGATGCCATGTAACCCAGGGCCTGTAGGAATCTCCTTGCAGTCATCTGGGTGAGCTTTGCCAAACCTTTGAAATAATGAGTTAACTTCTTTTGCTTGTCTTCTGTTAGGTAAGCCATTTGAGAGGTTGTGTCTAGATTGGCTCCTAAGAAGGTTATTTGCTTGGATGGCTGAAGTCTTGACTTTTGGAAGTTGACTGTGTATCCCAGAGCTTGTAGCAATTGTATGACATAATCCAAGTTTTTTGTCAAAATCAGTTTGTCGTCCGCTTGTATGAGGCAGTCGTCCAGGTACGGGTAAATTTGGATCCCCTGGAGCCTGCAATGAGCAATTACTGAAGCCAGGCATTTTGTAAATACTCTGGGCGCAGTAGATAAGCCAAATGGCAATGCTGAGAATTGATAATGCTCTGGCCCTGCAAGAAATCTGAGGTATCTTCTGCAGCTGTGTCTGATAGGGACATGCAGGTATGCCTCCTTGAGGTCCAGAGTAATCAGCCAAGACCCCTTGCCCAGCATGGGAAGGAGTTGCTGTAAGGTCAGCATTTTGAACTTTGGTACTATGAGAAAGGTGTTTAATGCGGACAAATCCAGTATTGGTCTCCATTAAGTTTTTCTTCTTGGAACAAGGAACAGTCTTGAGTAAAACCCCTGGCCTTGTTCTTGTTGTGGAACTTTTTCTATTGCATTGATCTGAGCAAGCAGAGAAATTTGCTTGATAGCCTCTGCCCTCTGGTTTTGTGGTAGGTTTGGCATGCCTTGTTTCCTTGGTAAGGTATGAAAGTGGAACCTGTAGCCTTGGTCTATAATGCCCAAAATCCATTTGTCCTTTGTCAATCTGTGCCAATTGTCTGAAAACAGAGATAATTTTCCGCCCAAGGGAGCTTCTGTTTGCTCTTTGGTTAGCGGTAGTAGAGGAAAGTCATTGGGATTGTCCCTGTGGGGCTGGAGAAGCCCCTGCGTCACTTCTTTGGTTTGCTGGTTGCCATTGTCGTCCCCTGTAGGAACCTCTGTATTGTCCTCTTCCTCGGCCACGCCTGTTTTTGCCCCTTTGAAATTTTTCAGGATTAGGAAAGGACCAGTTTTTTGAAGGCCAATTCCTGCTGAATCTGGGTGGCTGAACCTGGAGGAAATCTTTGACTGTCTGAACTGACTTGCCTTTTTCCTCAATGGTCTTTAATACATCTTTAGCATTAGCACCAAAAAGCTTGTTCTTTTCCAAGGGTGCATCAAGAAGTTTTGCCTTAACATGATCTGGTAGAGGTTGTTCTTTTAACCATGCATGTCTACGAATGACCGCCCCTGTCACAGCTGCCCTACATGAAGCTTCCAATGCATCATATCCACACTGAAGAAAGTGATTGCTAACTTGCTGAGAGTTATGTACAGCCTCCTGCAAAGACTTCCTATCTAAAGGTTCAGGAGAGGCCAAAGTTTTCTGTAAATCATCTAACAGGAAATCCTGACATTGAAACATATGAAAGAGACAATTGAGAGCTCTCATAGACAAAGTAGTGGAGGTGTAAACCTTCTTCCCCCATCTCTCTAATGACCTAGCTTCCCTGTTGGAAGGCAAAGGATTCTTGGGAGGTGGTAGCTGAAAGCCCTTTCGGCCCCTGTGAAATAGTTTCTAAATCAACAGCATGGGCCCTAAAGAAATGAGAATGTGTTTCAGGGACTCTATAGTATCTGTCCGGCTTGGCAGGAGCCGGAGGGAGAGTATCAGGGGTAACACTGGAGTCAGAGTATAGATCATCCAAAACATCAAGCACAGGAGGTATAGCTAAGGGCCTGTGTTGGGGCTTTTTAAGGAAGGTTCGAAGGCGCTTTCTGGAATCAGAATATTCCTGGCCTTGCCACTTAAAATGTTCCCTCATGGAATGCAAAACTTCCCCAAAATAAATATCCTCAGGAGGGGAAGCCGAGGGGATGGAGTCCTCTGCATCGGAGTCCTCGTAGGTCTGGAAAGGCTCTTCCTGGCTATCGGAGTGGCCAGAGGCCTCAGAATCTTCATCTGAAGGGAGAGGGTCAGTGGGCTCAACCCTGGGCCTCTTATCAGGAGGAGGCTGGGATCCTCTCTCAGGATGGGCCTGGGAACCTCTGATCATGGAGATTAAGTCTGCTGCCATAGTCATGATTTGTGTTTCAGGAGTAGGCTGAGGTAAGGCTTTAGCAGAAAGGTGCTTGGTCTTGCTGGCTGCCTTAGCACGTGTGTAGGCCTTGATAGACATGGACATGGGAGGCCTAGCAGCTCCACGTGCAGGAGTGACCTTATCCACAGCAATGGTCTCGGGCATTTCCTTGGTTTCAGTATCCGGAGGAAAATCAATAACTGGCGTTGGTGTGGTCTCCGGTATCGGAGGTATCGGTAATGCGGTGTCTTCGGTTCGGAGCGGTGAAATAACCGCCTCAGAGGGAACCGGGGCACTCGCGGTAGGTTTTGGTGTGGTGTCGGCGGAAAACGCGGGCCGAGGATGTCGGTCCCGGTCTTTTAGTTTTTTAGGAGTCTGCAATGTCGGTAATTCCGACGGCATCGTGTAATCGAATTTTTTGCCGAAAAAGTCTTCAGCGAACTCCGCCCGGCGCCTGAGAGTGCGCTTATTGAAGCGAGCACAAGCGGCACAGGCCGAGACGTCATGGTCTGGGCCAAGGCAAGGAAGGCAGTAAGAATGGAAATTCTTATGAGGTATTTGTTTACCACAAGACAAACAATTATTAACTTTTTCAGTAATTTCTGACATCGGCTGAGGCAAGAAAAGGTCCCCAACGGGGTACTTAGCTTTTTTGATGACCTCGGATCGAAGAATACAGGAGCTGACCGACCGGCACTTGCGAACTGCTTCTGCTTCGGGCACCGTGCGGCAAGAAAGACTGGAGAGGATGGCGTCGGCTGATGCTTATGTACTCCTGCCGCTCTGATGTCGGAGAGAAATGCGACATCAGCCGACGTCGGACCCAGACTTTGGAATCCGGCCGACAGAGGGCTGCCGGAGGCAGGACAACCCATATGTTATGACTGCAGTTGCATTCTTGAAGGACATCTACAGGGGACAGATCTCTTTTCCTTTTTGAGGGGGTAGCTTGGCTTCTCCTGATCAGCATGATCAGGTCTTTTCCATTTTAAGCATTTGAGACTGAGGCAAGGTAGCAGGCGCCTGAGAGAGGGTCGTTGTTTTTTGGGGTGTGGTTCGAACCCTGGGCCTAAGAAACTCTGTTGTTTTTGAAAGAACGGTAGTCGTGAAAGAAGACGTCTGTGTCGAGATTCAGTACTGCAAAGGACTTCCTTGGAAGCCGGTGCCTGCTCAGCGGCTCCGGACCTATCTAAGGTAGAGACGACCGCAGGATCCTTAGTCGAAGAAGAGTTTTGCGGCATACTGGACTCCAAAAGGTTCTCGGTAGCGGTCTGCGAATCAACAGAAGCGGGCATCAGGGGGTGCAAAAGCACCTCACTGAGTACAGGAGAACTGACGACTAGCTTAACGGAAGCATTGTCGGTAGGTTTGGATCTGTGCGGTCTGTCACTGTCTTTATCTTTACGTTTTTTTCAGAAGATATGCTGTTGGATGGCTTACCAAAGCCATATCGGAATTAAAAGACTGTAAGCGAAAATATCTGGCTACAATAAGGGCCTGACTATGGAGAGTTCTGGCGTTGAACAAAGCACAGAAGCGACAAAGTGGGACATCGTGGTCTGGGCCTAAACAAGTGACGCAATAAGAGTGGAAGTCTTGGTCTGGCATTTGCTTTCCACAGGCAAGACAATTGCTAACTTTTTCTGACATCTGTTAGTGCAAGAAAAAAGAATCCTCAACGGGCTACTTAGCTTTAGAAGACTTCAACTCCAATTTGGAGATGAAAACTCAGGTAGCGGCCGACCAGCACTCATGCGAACTGCTTCTGCTTCGGGCTCCACGGCAAGAAAGACTGATGTAATGGCGTCAGCTGCCTTACTTTATACTACTGACAACCTGACGTCAGTCCTCAAGCGACAGCAACCAACACAGAAATACTAAGCCTCTGGTATTCGGGCTGGTCGAGGGCTACCCTGGCAGGGATAACCCAAATGTGATGACTGCAACAGTGAAACACGAAAAACATCAGGGGTAAAGGTGGGAAGGCATACATGAAGAGGTGTGTCCAAGGGAAGGAGAAGGCATCTGTTCTCTATCCAGATGTCTGCCTTGTCCTGGTGCAGTACTTCCCCAGGTGAGGATTGTCCCTGCGGGCAAACACGTCCACATGGGGGATCCCCCCCCCACTGATGTGTAACTGTGTAGAAAACTTCCGGATGGAGATGCCATTCATGGGGGTCTGTCAGATTCCTGCTGAGGTGGTCTGCCGGGGTATTCTTTTCACCTGGCAGGTATTGTGCCCATGAGGTGCAGGCCTAGGGATTGCACTACCTCCCATATTTCCATGGCTAGACAGCACGGGGGTAGGAATGTGTGTGCTTCCCAGACTGTTTATGTACCACATGACTGTGGTATTGTCTGTGCACTACTAGGACCCTTGGGTCCCATTTGACCTTCAAAGCCATTAAACCATTTTGTACTGTCATGAGTTCTTTACAATTTATGTGCCTCCTTCTGTGTTGAGCAGGCCATAATCCTTGAGTTTGGAGCATTGGGTATGAGCACCCCATGCTGTCTCAGAGGCATCTGTGGTAAGGATTTGGCCCAGGGGCAAAAATCTGAAAGGTAGGCCCTGATTTTGGGTGCAAGCCTGTGCCCACTATGAAAACTCCTGCTTGAGACAAGGTATCAAGGATATTTGGGCGTCCACTGACTGAGAGCTCTGGCACCACATAATCTTCAGGTACCACTGCAGCTTTCTCGTGCAACCTGGCTAGGGGTACCATGAGAAAGGAAAGTTGTGTAAATCTTACCATAACCACAGATGTCCTTCTCTTCCATGTTGCAGTATTCTACATGTGGGATTACCCTTCTTTCTCTCCAGTTCGTCCGGCCAGGATTCCAAAGATTTTCAGTCCCTCTAGGTGTGTCGGACATCTGATGTGGCAGCAGGAACGTGAGCCATAAAAGTAACATCTGCATGCACCAGCCCTCAGAACATAAAAGCCCCAGTCGGAGCCAGTCATATAAGGGCATAGCCTGCCAAGTGTCACCCAGGAGAGCAAGTGTAACCTGACAGGAGGGGAAGGAGGGGGGGGGGGAGGAATACTGCAACATGAAAGAGGACATCTATGGTTATGGTAAGATTTTACACAACTTTCCTATGTCCTTCTATTCCAATGTTGCAGTATTCTACATGTGGGCGAGTGCCAAAGCTCATTGAGGATTGGGTGGTGGTCTAGAAGAGGTTTCCAGGAACCCGTGTAGGATAGCCCTGACAAACCCCACCCTGACTCTGGAGATATGGTCCAGCTTGTAGTGCTTGGTGAAGGTGTGCACAGAGGACCAAGTAGCTGCTTCAAGTATGGTGTTAGTCTCTAGCCCCTTAAAGAATGCTCCAGAAGAGGCCATTGCTCCAGTGTAGTGAACTTTGACATTGCTCTGCAAGGCTTTCCCATGGTATAGGTAGCAGAATGAAATGGCCCTGGAGATCCAGGCCGAAATGGTCTGCTTGGTCACTGCTTTCCCCAGAGCTCTGGGGTGGAATGAGACAAACAGTTGGTCTGATTTCCTAATGGACTTGGTTTTATGTAGACAAAACCTAAGTTGTCTGTGGATGTCTAGGGAATGAAGTACTCTCTCACTATCTCCCTGCGGATTGGGGAAAAAGGTGGGCAGGTGAATGGCCTGGTTCAAGGATAGGTAATTCACCACTTTGGGCGTGAAAGATGGGTGAAGTCCTGAGAGTAATCCTGTCAAGGCGAAGACTAAAAAGGGTGGTGTAGCCATTAGAGCTTGTAGCTCTGAGACCCTTCTGGCTGAGGTTAGGGCTACCAATAAAACAGTTTTCCATGTGCAAAATTTAGGGAGGCTTTGTCTGCTGGCTCAAAGGGGGCCAAAGTGAGTTTTTCTAATACACAGTTAAGGTCCCAGGGAGGAGGGGACAATTTCCTGGGAGGTCTCAAGTGTAGCACCCCTTTGAGGAAAAGTTTAGCAGGAAGTCTGGATGCAAGGGGTGGATCCAGAGGTAGACGGGGCAGAAATTGCAGACAAGTGTGATTTTAAAGATGAGTAGGCCAGTCCTGTCTGTAATAGTTCACACAGGTAAGACAGGATAAGACGGATGTCGCTTTCCAGCGGATCCAACTATCTTTTGCGACAGTTAATAGAAAACCTTTCCACTTCTAGAGACAGGATTTTCTTGTGTTAGGTTTCCTGGCCTCCTGCAGGACATTGAGCACATCCTAATTGTACAGGTGTCCGAAGGGGATCAGAATCCTATCAACCACAGGGTGAGGTGCAGGGATTGCCACTGTGGGTGCATCTGTGTTCCCTTGTGCTGTGTGGGCAGAAACTTGTGGTGACTGCCCTTAGACAAATGAAGAAGGGGAAAGCAGTGCAGTCTTGGCCAGTATGGAGTCACCAGCAAGATTTTTGGTGAGTCGTGCTGAATTTTCAGCAGCACCTTTTGAATCAAGGGGAAGGCATACAGAAATTTCCCCTTCCAGGACACTGAGAAGCCATCTGTTGCCAGTGCCTTGGGGTCAGGTGTCCTGGTGCTGTAAAACCAGGAAGTTGCCTGTTTATGGAGGAGGCGAACAGGTCCATTTGAGGTATACCCCATCTGTGGACCAGATCCAGGAAAACAACTCTGTGAAGCATCCATTTGTGGTTGTTTGAGATGGTCCTGCTTAGGTAATCTGCCTGGGAGTTGTGCAAGGATGGTATGTAGGCTGCCTGTAGGGTAATTCCCTGTGAGGTGGCCAGTTCCCACACCTGCAGAGCTAGTCTGCATAGGAGGTATGATTTCATCCCTCCATTTGTTGAGATACCAGAGGACTGTGGTGTTGTCCGTGAATATCTTGAGAGGGCCTTGCTCTAGGTAGAGTTGGAAGGCTTGTAGAGCAAGGAGAATTGCTCTCATTTCTCGGACGTTTATGTGCTCTATGTTGTGTTTGTCCAAAAACCTTACACTTGTCTTTGTCCTAGAGTTGCTCCCCATCCCAGATCTGAAGCATCTGTATGCATAGTCTGGGTGGGTGTGGGTGTTTCTAGAAAGAGGCCTGGGTTCTTGGCCACCTGAGCCATCCATCATCACATTTCTTGTTTCTAGCAGGGAAGAAGGGGAACCCTGAATTCCAGAGGCTGGGACTGCTGAGTCCATACTGACCGAAGATACCATTGCAGTTTCCTTATATGCAGTTTTGCTACTAAGGGCAACATGGGTATGGTGGCTGCCATGTACCCAGAAGTCTCAGGAATTGCCTTGCTGTCAGTTCTGATGCTTGAAGGGCACCAAGTAGGTGATGTGTACAACCTCCTTTGATGGCAGGAAGGCCTTCATCAGGTCTGTCCGGATTCTGAAACGCAGGAAGACAATGTCCTGTGTGGGCTCTAGGTGAAATTTTGGGAATTTTATTAGAAATCCTAGAGACTGTAAGAGGTGCAGAAAGGCCTGGGAGTGAAGAAGAAGGGTCTTCTGATCGTCTGCCTGTATTAGGTCGTTTAGGTAAGGGAATATTTGGGTGCTCTTTGTCCTGCAGTAAGCGATGACTGGAGCCAGACATTTTGTGAATACCTTGGGTGCAGTGGAAAGCCCAAAAAGCAAGGCACAGAGTGAAAATGGGATGAGCCTGGCAAAAATCTCAGGTATTTCCTGAAAGTGGGCTATATTGGTATGTGAAGACAGGCATCCTTTATTGTCCAGGGTTGCCATGAAACCTTGAGGTAGGAGGAGAGGAAATAGGGTGGGGAGAGTGAGCAACCAAAAGGTAGGAACTTTTAAGAAAGGTTTGAGACGTGAGAGGTCTAGTATAAGCCTCCATGGACCATCCTTTCTGGGGACCAGAAAGATTCTGGAGTAGAATCCTTTTGTTTTTGTTTCTGTTGGCACTGGTTCTATAGTGCTTTGTATTAGCAATGTTTGTAGCACCAGTCGCATTAGGGGTAGCTGACTGGAGGGTGGCTGTGGAGTGCCCAGCCTTGCTGGTGGGGTGATCCAGGTCATAAAGTAACCGTTCTGGATGATGGACAGAACCCATTTGTCTGACGTAATGAGTGACCACACAGGGAGACAGTAAGACAGACGGGCAGACAGGGGAAGGGATGTGGGAGGGGTGGGGTACGAGGATGGCAGGTAGTCAGACACAACCTGCCCTATCTTTATAGGGAGGCCTCTAGCTGAAGGAAGGAGAAGCTCTAGCCAGAGGGGGCTGTTTTCTCGGGGGTCTCCTGGACCTGGAAAGAGCCATAGGCCTAGAGGTTTTTCTAATGAATCAAGTCTTGGCCGGGTAGTTCCTATGGAAGTTAGGGATGGGTGAGACTAGCAGGTGTTTGAGGTCCTGTAATTCTTTGCCTTTTTGTTGCAGGGATTTGAAGAGGTCAGCCACTTTTCCACCAAACATGGCAGATTAATCCAAAGGGGCATCAATAAGCTTAGCCCTGAAGTCGTCAGGGAGGGGCTGAAGGCGTAGCGAAGATGTATCTTCTTAACGCAGAAGCTGATGCAGCTGACCTAGCTGAGGCTTCAGCTGCATCATAACTGCATCTTATGGAGTGTCTATTCACCTGAGAGGCGAATGCTAGCAGAGAGGACAGGGAAGCGTTGGCTGCACAGTTTGGGATATCAGCCAATTCCTTAGTGGCTTTGTCCAGCAGGGCTAAGGAGTACTTGGTCATGTGAGTTTGACAGCTGGTGGCCCTGAATGACAAGGTGGCAGAAAGTACAGTTTTGTACCTACCATAAACGTAGATGTTCGAGTGTAAACACTGCTGCAGTCATTACACTTGGGTGGGTTATCCTGCCGTCAGACGGTTCCCCAGTCGGCCTGAGGTCCAAAGTCTTGGTCCGGCATCAGTTGCCATCGCCTCCTCCCTGACGTCAGTGCGACAGGGGTATATAAGATGCAGCCGACGCCATTTTCTTCAGTTTTTCTTGCCCCAGATGTCAGGTGCCCCCAAATAGGTAGGCAATTCAAATTGCTAGTAAAATATACAAAAGAAAAACAAAACTATTTTTAGTTACCAGCAAATACTCCCCATAGGTAACAAAGGGTAGATGACCTAGTTAAGTACCAGAAAGTAAGAGGGGAAGGAGAGAGGGTAACCTGGACTGCAGCAGTGTTTACACTCTAACATCTACATTTATGGTAGGTACAAAACTGTACTATGTTCATCGTGTTACACTGCTGCAGTCATTACACTTGGGTGGAATCCCAAAGCTGAGGTAGGGAGGCTGGATCTATAAGGCATTAGGGGTGGCTATAAGGCCCTGCAGTACAGCAGTGGTGAAGCCAGCTCTGGATTTGGAGTATAAAGGCAAATGGTAATGTTTGGTGAAGGTATGCACAGAACTCCATGTTGCTGCTTCCAAAATATCCTTGGTAGGTACTCCTCTGAGGTAGGCAGTTGAAGTGGCTGTTGCCCTGGTGGAGTGAGATCTAATGCTGCTAGGTACAGGTCTGCCATGGTGGGTATAGCAGAAACGTATACAGTGTCCTATCCATTTTGAAATAGTCTGCTTTGAAATGGCTTTTCCCTGTGCTACTGCAGCGTATGCTACCAATAATTGCTCAGATTTTCTGAAAGCTTTGGTTTTGTCCAAGTAGAAGCGTAACTGTCTGTGAATGTCCAAAGAATGCAGTAGTCTCTCTCCTTTGTTCTGCGGTTTTGGATAAAAAGTTGGCAAGTAAATAGTTTGGTTTAGAGCCACACTTGATACCACCTTTGGCATAAATGTAGGGTTAGTTCTTAAAGACACCCTGTCCTGGTGGAAGATGAGGAAAGATTCCACTACCATTAGTGCCTGTAATTCTGAAACTCTTCGTGCTGATGTTACTGCCAGTAGCAGAACAGTTTTCCAAGAGATGTATTTTAATTCTGCTGTGTTAGCTGGCTCAAAAGGAGGTAAAGTGAATTTTTCCAAAACAAAGTTGAGGTCCCAAGTTGGTGTAGGTGCTCTACGGGTCGGTCTTATGTTTTTAGCCCCTCTGAGGTACTGTTTGAGCAAAGGATTAGAAAAAAATTGGTGGATCCGTGTTGTAATGAGCAGAAATAGCTGAGGGGTGGATCTTGATGGATGAAAAGGAGAGGCCCTTGTCCAGCATCTCAGTTAAGTATTGAAGTATCTGAGGAATGTTTGGGAAAAGAGGGTCAAGGCTGTGCGCTTGGTTCCAGGCACAGAATCTCTTCCATTTATCAGAGTATGCTTCCCTGGTGCTAGGCCTTCTGGCCTCCAGAATGACATCCATAACAGCTTTGGAGAGAGGCATTGCTTGCTTGACTAAGGAATTTTCCATGCAGCTAGATTTAAGGTCTTTAGCTGGCTGTGAAGTATCTGATTGTTGTGCTGTGTCAGCAACTGTGGGATTTGAGGCAAAATCCAGGGTGGTTCTTGTGCTAAGTTCTTTAAGATTGGGTACCAGTGCTGTCGTGGCCAGTCTGGTGCAATCAGGATCATCTTTGGCTCTTCCTGCCTGGCTTTTATGAGTACCTTTGGAAGGAGAGGTAAAGGAGGGAAAGCGTATACTTGTAGTTTTTTCCAGCTGAATGAGAGGGCATCCACTTTCCATGCTTGTAGATGGTAGCTCCTTGTGCAGAATTTCTGTAATTGGCAGTTCATTGGGGAAGCAAACAGATCTATGTCCGGGCTCCACCATTTTTGTGTCATCATTCTGAATATTTGTGGGTTCAATTCCCATTCGTGGGGGTCCATGATGTTTCTGCTTAGGTTGTCTGCCAGTGTGTTTTTCTCTCTTGGCAGGAATTGTGCTTACAGATGAACTTGGTAGTTTAGAGCTGTGTTCCACAAGGTCATGGCTTGTCTGCAGAGGGAGTAGGAGTGTGTGCCCCCTTGCTTGTTTATGTATCACATAACTGTGGTGTTGTCTGTCTTTAGTAATAATTGTCCTGGATGCAGCAGGTCCTTGAAAGCTATAATAGCATTTTGTACAGCTAGCATCTCTTTCTGATTGATGTGGAGATGTCTTTGCTCTGTGGGCCACTCGCTCTGGATACATTTTCCTGCCATGTGTGCTCCTCAGGCGTAATCCGATGCATCTGTTGTCAGTGTTTGCCTGGCTGTGGGTTGAGTGAAAGGCTGTCCCTTGTTGAGGTGACAAGCTTGTGCCCACCATCGAAACTCCTGATGTAGGCAAGGAATTAGTGGTATAACGGTTTCCAAACATTGAGAGTGTTGAGACCATACACTCTTTAGGTACCATTGTAGTTTCCTCATATGCAGTCTGGCATATGGAATTAGTAGTATGCAAGATGCCATGTAGAACAAGGCCTGCAGAATTTTTCTTGCAGGGAGTTGGGTCTTTGTTGCCATTAAATGAAAATATTGAGTCAGTTGTCCTTGCTTGTCTGGTGTGAGATAAGCCATCTGGGCCGTTGTGTTCAAGCTGGCACCCAGGAATATTATCTGTTGGGAGGGCACTAGTTTTGATTTCTTTTCGTTTACTGTGTACCCCAGGCAACTTAACTTTTTTACATATGCCAGATGCTTTAGTAGAATGTCCTTGTTCTCTGCTTGAATCAGGCAGTCGTCCAGGAATAGATAAATTTTAATTCCTTTTTGCCTGCAAAATGCAATTACTGGTGCCAGGCACTTTGTGAAGACCCTGGTGCAATAGATAAGCCAAAGGTCAGTGCAGAGAATTGATATTGCATTGAACCAGCTAGAAATCTGAGGTATCTTCTGCAGTTTTGTCTGATAGGGACATGCAGGTATGCCTCTTTGAGGTCCAAAGTCACGAGCCAAGGTTTCTTGCCCAGCATGGGAAGAAGCTGCTGTAGTGTCAACATCTTGAATTTCGGAACATCCAGGTAAGTGTTTAGTGAAGAAAGGTCCAGAATGGGTCTCCAGATTTTGTCCTTTCTGGGAACCAGAAAGAGTCTTGAGTAAAAACCTTGTCCTTGTTCCTGTGGTGGTACCTTCTGAATAGCTCTCATGTCCATGAGTGCTGTAATTTGTTTTTGAGCCTATAACCTTGAGATACAATGTTGATAACCCATTTGTCTTTGGTGATGCAATGCCAGTTGTGATAGAAAAGTGCCAGTTTTCCTCCTAAGGGTGCTGCCAAGAGAGAGCTGTTTGGCAGCTGCAGTGGAAAGTCATTGAGGCTGGTTTTTATAAGGTTGAGGCCTGTCTTCCCCTTCTTTCTGGCCTGGTGTACCCAATTGTCGAGGCCTGTAAGGGCTTTGTGCCTGACCTCTACCCTCTTGGACGTTTGTATCTGCCCCTTTGAGGTCTATCTGTGACTGGAAAGGACCAATTCTTTGTTGGCCAATTTCTGCTAAAACGAGGAGGCTGAACATGTAAGAAATCTTTCACCGTTTGCATAGATTTTGCCTTATCCTCCATCTTCTTTAATACCTCCTCTGCCTTAACTCCAAACAGCACATCCCGCTGCAAAGTTGCATCCAATAATTTGACCTTAACATGATCTGGTAACGTATGTTCTTTTAACCAAGCATGCCTTCTAATGACAGAGCCTGTAACTGCTGATCTACAGGAGGCCTCTAAGGAATCAAACCCACATTGCAAAGTATGTTTTTCCCACTTGTTCAGCTGCATGCAATAAATCCTGCATTTCTTTAAAATTAGGAGGATCTGAATCTGAAAGCATCTTTTGTTTCAACTGAGACATCACAAATTTCTGATATTTTAGCACGTGAAACTGGCAATTCAAGGCTCTCATTGCTAAAGTTGCAGACGTATATACCTTCTTTCCCCATCTGTCTAATGCTCTGGAATCTCTATCAGAGGGAACTGGGTTTTTTGCTGATGAGGCCTTAATCCCTTTGGGTCCCTGAGAAATAGTTTCAGGGTCAGCAACAGGGCTTTTGTACAGAAATTTGTGAGAGTCAGGGACTCTAATATCTATCGGGTTTAACTGGGGCTGGGGGGTAAGGAGTCATGGTTTAAACTGGATTCAGTGTACACATCATCCACAATATCTAAAACTGGCGGGATAGCAAGGGGTCTGTGTTGAGGCAATAAAAGGAAGTCTCTGAGCCTTTTCTTGGATTCTGAGTAATCCTGGCCTTCCCAATGGAAATGTTCCCTCATGGTATGTAAGGTCTCCCCAAAGGAGTAATCCTCAGGCGGAGAGGCTGATGGAATTGATTCCTCAGCATCAGAATCCTCATAAAGGGGTAAAGAATATCCTAGGTCCAAGGAAGAGTCTGAGGAAATGGACACCTGGTCAGAAGATTCATAGTCTGCATCCTGTTTGGGCCTTTTTTCAGGAGGGGGATGGGACCCCCTGATCAGGGTGATTAGGTCCTCGGCCATTTTTAGCACTCGTTTCTTAGGCATGGAAGCCTGTCCTGGAGAGTTGTGTCTGTTTCTTTGCTTTTAAGGGAGGCTTAGACTTAGCAGAGGGTTTAATGGTTAACTGGGTAGGTCTGAAAACACCCTCTGTAGCTGTGGATTGCTCAGCTACTTCGGTTCCCTCTGTAGGGTTAGGATCGGAAAGCTGAAAACCTAGTGCATCTGAAGGCCCAGCCAGCTCCACGTGGGAGTCGGAGGCGGTCTGTGGAAGCGGTCATCAGGGGCTGAGTAGGCGCCTCGCTGAAAACTGGAGAACCGGTGACCGGCCTAGAAGAGGCCTCGTTGTCAGTTTTGGGCCTCGGATGCCTGTCCTTGTCCTTTTTATGCATTGCGGTCGTCGGAAGTTCCGACGGCATGGTGTAATTGAATTTTCTGCCAAAATAATATCGGGCAAAATCAAACCGACGTTTAATAGTGTGCTTGTTAAACCTAGCACAAAACCGACAACCAGTGACGTCGTGGTCAGGGCCTAGGCATGGAATACAATAGGAGTGGAAATCCTTATGAGGTATTTGCTTCCCACAAGAAATACAGTTATTAACTTTTACTGACATCGGTCCGAGGCAAAAAAAAGTTTCCCCAATGGGGTACTTAGCTTTTTTAGAAGACTTCGGTTCTGGATTCGGAATGAAAATCTCAGGAGTCGGCCGACCGGCACTTGCGAACTGCTTCTGCTTTGGGCATCGCGCGGCAAGAAAGTCTGAAGAAAATGGCGTCTGCTGCATCTTGTATACCCCTGTCGCACTGACGTCAGGGAGGAGGCGACAGCAACCGACACCAGACCAAGACTTTGGAACTCAGGCCGACTGGGGAACCGCCTGATGGCAGGATAACCCAAGTGTAATGACTGCAGCGGTGTAACACGATGAACATGTATACATTTTCTTCCTCAGCCGGCTCCACTGTCTTGCTGTACTTGTCAGCTGGAAGAATGGTTGTAGTAGGGAGACGTTTGGAAGCCCCGTCAGTAGAAATGCAGATAGTGGCTGGGTCAGCCGGTGGATAATTAAGCAGAAATTTCTCTGTCTCAGGGACCTTGTACAGTCTGTCCACTCTGCCTGGGGCTGGAGGTTGGGAGTCAGGATTGATGGAAGCAGAGGAAAAGGCATCCATGAAGGCTGGCAGAACAGGAGGGATAGCAGAAGGACTAGGGGAGTCCATCTGTATAAAACCTCTTTTGCACTTCAGTCATATCTGAGGATTCCCACTTAAAGTGGTCTTTCATTTTGCTGATAGTTTCCCCAAAGGTTAAATCCTCCACTGGGAAGTCAGGCTCAATGGAACCTTCTTCTGGAGATCCATATCCCAGGGGGGAAAAGATGTGTGAGGAATAGGAGAAGAAATCCTCCAAGGAATCAGACAGTTCCTCTTCTTCCAGTTCTTCTACCCTCCTTTCAGGAACTAGAGGCCTAGGATTTGGGAGGGAAGGAGCAGTGCTAGGAGTTCCTATTGTAGTAGGCCAAAGGGCCATAAAGGCATTGAATAAATTCTGGCTGAAGTCCTGCCAATCAGGCATGCTTTCAGATGCAGGTGATAGAGGTACCTGCTTTATCCAGAGCAGCAGAAGCCGAATTCTCAGCCAGGCCAATGTCGGCCACAGGGTGAGGAACAGGCAGTATAGGCGCAGCAGAAGACGTAGGCTGCATGGTCTTGGCCCTCTTCTTAAGCTGTTCTGATGGGGCGTCGGACGCAGTTTCCCTAACACTATTTGTTTTAACCGCTGGTTTTCCAAGTAGAGATTTAAAGCATGCAAACGGCTACGTAAGGTCTTAGGTACGAATGCCTGACAAATAGTGCAGTTCTCGTGGTCATCTTCCTTACCTAAACAAAAAATACACTGATCGTGGGTGCTTTTGTGAGGAATCTGCCAACCACACTTACACTTGCCTGTTCCGGATGACATGAACAGACTATATAAACAGGAGGACTGAAAGGATCCCCAACGGGGTATTTCTCTGAATTTTTCTTAATCAGACGTCCGTGAGAAGCAGGAGCACCTTGGGTACGATTGGCAGCTGAGAAGTTCTGGGGGTTGGTGTGTGCAGACGTCACTTTTATGGCTCACATTCCTGCTGCCACATCAGACGTCCGACGCACCTAGAGGGACTGAAAATCTTTGGAATCCTGGCAGGACGAACTGGAGAAGAAGGGTACACCCACATGTAGAATACTGCAACACTGGAATAGAAGGACATCACAGGATACCATGAACCACAGTGCTCTGAGGAACTCCCTGGCTTGATACTCATTTTCCTGTATCTGTAGGAAGTAACTGGTTAAATAGGTGATCTTGTCTTGGGGGAGGAAGGCCCTCTGGAGGGACGAGTCCAGGAGAGCTTTCAGAAAGACTTTTTGGCTGGGACCAGGCTGAATTTCTTGAGGTTTAGAGTAAACCCCAGAGACATCAGGAGATCCTGTGTGAATTTCAGATCTTTGTTGATCTTTGGAATGTCTGCAGCTTGTATTAGGCAATCGTCCAGGTAAGGGTAAATCTGGATCCCTTTGGTTCTGCAGTAAGCAATGACTGCTGCCAAGCACTATGTGAAAACCCTTGGAGCAGTAGACAACCCAAAGTGCAGAACTGAAAACTGACAGTGACAAGAGCTTGCACTGAAGCGAAGAAAGCTTATCTACGATTTTTGAATATGAATGTGTAAGTAGGCGTCCTTTAGGTCTACTGAGACCATGAAGGCCTGAGGAGTTATCATGGGCAGTAATTTTTGAAGTGTCAGCATTCTGAACTTTGGTATCCTGAAGAATTGGTTTAAGCTGGAAAGGCCAAGAAAAGGGCACCAAGATCTTCTTTTCTTGGGCTTAGGAATAACCTTGAGTAAAACCCTTTCCCTTTTTGTTCCTCTGAAACTGGCTTCACCGCTCCTTGAGAACACATAATCTGTATCCGCTCGAGAGCCTGAGTTTTTTTTGATTTGGGGGTACATCTGGGAAACCAGAGTATACTAAGAGTTCTTTGAAAGTGAGTCTGTAACCATTTGCAATAATGTTTAGAACACACTGATCTGAAGTAATGTGGGTCCAGTTTTGGAGGAAGAGAGAGTGTCTTCCTCCTAGTTTTGGGGTGGTGGTGGGAGGGTGAGCAGAGGGAGAGAGAGTCACAACTGCTCTCTGGATGGGGGGCTGTGACCTAGAACTCCCTTGCCTGGGTGTTTTACAAGTCCACTGCCTTGTGCTCTGTTGGTGATGCCTTTGCCTGGAAGCTCTGTCCTTTTGAGGGCTTCTCTGTTTAATCCTAGGCTGGGTAGGAAAGTACCAGTACTTGGCTGGAAAGTTCCTGCTGAACCTAGGTGGTTGTACTTGCAGGAAGTCCTTAACTGTTTGCATGGACTTTGCCTCGTCTTCCATCTTTTTGAGTACTGCTTGAGCTGTAGGTCCAAACAGTCTTTCTTTGTCAATGGGAGCGTCTAAAACATTAGCCTTTACATAATGAGGGAGAGATTGCTCCCTAAAGCCATATGTCTCCTAATTACTGAACCAGCGTCAGATGCCCTGCAGGATGCCTCCATGGCATCATAGCCACAATGCAAGGAGTGTTTAACCAGCTGGGAAGTGGAGTGACACAAGTTCAAAAGTTTCTTAGCAAGATTTTTATCTTCCATGGTTGAAATCTTTTGCTTGAGTCAATCCAGGATGGTTTGCTGATATCTGATCATATGGAATTGACAACTGAGGGCCCTCCATAAACAGTGTAGTGGAGGTGTATAGCTTTTTCCCAAACCTGTCTAGGGCCCTACTCTCCTTGTCCGTGGGCAAGGGATTCTTGCAGGCACTACCTCTGACCCCTTTAGGCCCTGGATTGCCAACTTCTGGATTAGCTGAAGGATTTTTAAACAGATATTTATGGGCGTCTTGCACCCCACAAAATCTGTCTGGTTTCCTAGGGGCATAGGGAAGTGAGTCAGGGTTCATGGAAGCATCCTGGAACACATCCTCTACCAGCAGATACATGTAAGATGCTTATATATTTTTTTTTTTTACAAAGATGCACTACATAGATTGCAACTTGATGTCTTAAGAAAAGGTAATTGTTCTGTAGTGGCCCTATATAAAGATAAGAAATATTTTTTCTGTGGTGGAATTATACATGACATTAAACTCTAAGTATAAAACATTTAGTTCTCAAACAGTTCATGTGCAATATATGTGACAACCTGATATTAAATATGACTTATACGAGATGGTTGAGAAGGGTTACAGTACCAAATGTTGGGAATAAATAAAATGGAGGTAAGTAGTGTGAAACATTAGCTGGTAGGGAGATAATAGTTAAATTACGAAGAGGGAGAAAGGCATTGCATAACTGATGAGTCAATGATAATAAGGATGAAAATACAAGAGCACATACTGACACAGAACCTGGTTGTAAGACTGGTGGAGAGTGTCTGAAGGAGACAAGAAGTTAACTGAAGAGGGGTGGTGGTAAGGCTTACTGTGTAGAAGGGGACAGAGGTTACAAAGAGATAGGGATATGTGGTATGAGCTGACAGGTGAGGGGCATGTGCACGACCACATTTGTGTGACTGTTTTAATAAGGGTTTGAAAGCAGACAGTCTCATGGTCTGTTTTAGCTATGCTGGGATGCTGCACTACATTAAATTCAATCTATAAATCTAAACATATTGCTACTATTCCACTTCTAATTTTTATTATTGTGATAAAGAGCTGTGACAAGAATCCTCAGACCTGCAACCCATGCATATATATCTATATCTATATATATATATTTATATAAAAAATGGACTAGAAACACAAGTTCTGATGTCCACTTCTATGACCGTAAAACTGAAGAGAACGGCTTACCTGCTAGTAGGAAGATCACAACTTGTGACTTTAGCAACAGTATGAATACAGCTTGTGCTGTCCAGCTGAGTACCCACTGCATCAGCAGAATTCTTTAGCAACAGTATGAATACAGCTTGTGCTGTCCAACAAACGAGTACCCACTGCATCAGCAGAATTATAGTCACATATGTTATCCACAAGAGGAAATCCATCATTTTAGCATTAAAGTTCAAAATGAGTAATCAAGTCCGACTCTTCAGGCTCCACTTACGTACAAGCACTTCTAAACGTCTGAGAAAAACATATCAAATGAATACAGGACAGCTCTTATCACCCTGACTGTTCAAAAATGGCAGATGTGCCTCCCCTAGTGGTACAACTGTTAAAAAATGGCAAATGTGCCTCCCCGAGTGTGTAACGTCTAGGTGGTTTTTGGTGGGGTGCTGCTATGCAATCCATGCTCCTACAAAAATACACCACCACCAGTGTGAGACCATCACTGAATAAAAAGGCAGCTTTCAAGGAGCTAGAACACAATAATGACTTCTGCTCCCTACCAAACAACCAAAGAATACAGCTTACCAGTTGCCTTTAACCTTGGTCTTGGTTTAGACTTTTCAGGTCTGCTCCTCCGAATTTTCTTGCTTCTCCTCCGTGAGCTACCATAGTCACTGTCATCGTCATCATCAATTACAAAGTCTTCATCACTTCCAGATTCCTCTAACAAAACCAAACAAAATATACAGGAAAAAAGTTTTTTTTTTTAGTTTATAAGGTAAATCCATAGAGAAAAATTCAATGACCTCAAAATCAGTAAACCGCACTTCATAATGACAAATAAATTTGAGTAAACTAATGAATTAGTAAGGACACTTAAAATTTTTTTTAACAGAACATACCAGTGTAACTATTATGTTGTATGCAGCATCCACTTTACTGCACTTAGCTATACCACCTAGCATCATAAAGTACCTAAGGAAGTGATCATAAAGCCCGACATTTTTAAGCAGTTAAAATACAGTAGTTGGGAGGGGGGGGGGGGTGTGATGCATTATAGAAAATCAAAATAATTATGCAAAGTCTGAAATAACAGGAACTAAAGTAAATACATAACCAAACTGTAAAAAAAGTGTTTTAATTGGCACAAATAAATACATTTTTGGAATGGAAGATTACTTGGAGGAAAAGGGCGACAATATCCTTTTATAACACATGGGTTAGACTACAATTAAAAGTGGTGTGTGTAGTTACATAGTCGTACTGGGACAGAAGTCTCAGTGTTGTAGGAAACAAAGCAGGGAAGAGGAAAGTCACCATGTTGGCACAGAATACAGAGTAAGGCTACAAGCGTTTTGGGATGAATTGAGGGGATGGCATTGAGAGACTCATAATGCTGATTAATTTTATTTTTGAAAAGAGCAGAAAAAGAAGACTCAAGTTAAGAGTTTATAAAGTCAGTACACTTAAAAGTAATGGTACTGCACTTCAGAAGACAGAACAGGTAGAAGACAGCA
The DNA here is from genome assembly GCF_019279795.1 of Protopterus annectens. Classification (NCBI taxonomy): domain Eukaryota; kingdom Metazoa; phylum Chordata; order Ceratodontiformes; family Protopteridae; genus Protopterus; species Protopterus annectens. Next base: position 305,966,422 of record NC_056739.1, read on the forward strand.
TAAAAGGCAAGTTAAAAGAAAAAAATGTAATCTACATATGAGGAAACATTGTATTCACAGTGTGGTGGACACCAAAAGAATCAATTGCCAAAACTGCTACTTTAAGGCATTGGCCTGGTAGCAGGGGGGCATGGTATCTGCTTTTGAGGGGCCCACTAGCAACCTGGGACACCAGAGGGCCAGTCAAGACGGTAGGCTTGAGTGGCTGACAGCCGGATCATCTATCTTTGCGGTGTGTGTGTGTGTGTGTGTGTGTGTGTGTGTGGTGTGCATCTTTTAAGGTACTACGCTGCTTTCCCATGGAGGCTACAACTCGGCATTCATGTCCTATAAATGTGTGTGTGCACTGAGCAGAAGCTGATGTTTACAACACCACATGCCTGTCCCCTGGAGATAGTTTTGGCTTAACAAAGCATCCCTGAGGTTTGGAGTGGAAGATGCTGATCTGGACACATCCATCTCCTCTCTATCACTCTGTAGATGGGCAATTTCTCTGTCAACTGTGAAGCCAGGTTAGCAGCTTTGAGCCAAAGGGAAAACCAGTCAGTTTTGTGTGTGTGTGTGTGTGTGTGTGTGTGTGGGGGGGGGGGTAGGAAAGGCACTTGCACTGTATGGCAGTCTAAGATAGCTAAAGCTAGAACTGAATCTATTAAAATGTCTTGTCTTGAGATGCCTGGATGGTTGGCTTAGAGATCAGGAGTGCCAACACTGTGAACTAGCTCTGATAAATGGCAAATAAGATAAGAATTGTACTCTTCCCAATCCCAGGTATTTCAGATATTCAATCTAAATGCTGAAAAGCTGTCACAGTGTATGATGAGCCCAGCAACAACCTTACCAAATGAAACAGAATGTCACCTAAACAAGAAGTTATGTACTCACCATAACGTTCGATGTATGTAGTCCATCTTGTCTCACATTCTTACCCATGGGTTCGGAGCCGAACTTCGGCTCCGACTCAGCCATACTCTAGCTCAAAGTCTTCAATTAGCTAGTGACTAAGAGGTATCCCATGCTGCAATGCGCCTAACCCCGGATCTTGTTTGCTGCGAGCTCACATACACACACACAAACACGCTGAGAGGAAGAACCAACTGAACACATCAAGAAGGAGTGCTGAAAACAGAGACACAAACACGCTGAGAGGAAGAACCAACTGAACACATCAAGAAGGAGTGCTGAAAACAGAGACTCGACCTCTAGGACCTCCAGGAGGGGGTAGGTGGGTGGGTTAGTAAGAATGTGAGGCGAGATGGACTACATACATTGAACATTATGGTGAGTACATAACTTCTTGATGTTATGTAGTCCAATCTCGCCTACATTCTTACCCGTGGGACAGCGTCCCTAGCACCTAGACCTTGGGCGGCTCACTGGAAAATACTCCTGAGCACTGTGGAACCGAATGAGGATCTACCCCTTGATACCAGATCCAATTTGTAGTGACTAATAAAGGTGTGAGGAGATGCCCAAGTAACTGCAGCACAAATATCATCCATAGACACCCTAGCCTGAAAGGCAGTAGAAGTAGACACCGAACGTGTAGAATGAGCCTTTACTTTAAAGGGTAATTCCTTGCCATTTGAAGTGCAGATGAAGGAAATGCAGCTAGAAATCCATCTGGACAGAGTTACTTTAGAAACTGAAGTCCCTAGTCTATTGCCTGAAAACGAGACAGAGTTGATCAGACTTCCTAAAATCTTTTGTTCTATGTAAATAGAAACGCAATTGTCTGTGGACATCTAGCTGATGAAACTTAAATTCTGCCTTGTTAGAGAATTCAGGGAAAAACACAGGCAGCTTGATGGACTGGCTGAGGTTGACCACTGAAGCAACCTTAGGCATAAAGGAAGGATTAGGTAGTAGTGAAACCCTATCCTTGTGAAATACCAAGTAAGGGGGCCGAACCGATAAAGCTTGGAGTTCAGAGACCCGCCTAGCCGAAGTGATGGCTATCAAAAAGACTGTCTTCCAAGACAAAAATTTAATGTAACAGGTTGCTGCAGGCTCAAAAGGAGGTGAGGTAGCTGCTGTAACACAAAATTAAGGTCCCATGGCATTACAGGATCAAAGATTGGAGGTCGAAGTAGCATAGTCCCTTTCAGAAAAGCCCTACAAAGTATGTGCGCCATTAGATTGGGGTCATTAGCAACATGAAAAGTAGAAAAGGCTGCCAACTGCACTTTGACAGTTGCCGCAGCTGATCTCTGGCTAAACAGTTGAAAAAGAAACTCTAAAACTGATGAGATGGAAGCTGTATAGGGATCAATCTGCCTTTCATGAGCCCAAATGGAGAATCTCTTCCACTTACTGGAATAAATCTTCCTAGTAGAAGGCTTGTGGGAGGAAGACAGAATATGAACCACCTCCGGTGAAAAATCATGAAGCCTGACTAGGGACGGAATTGGAGAAGCCATGCTGTCAACCCGAGGGTCTGAATGGAGGGGTGGAACTGCCCTGACATACGAGTCAACAGATCTTGCTCTGGGTCCAGAATCCACGGATCGAACATTAGATAAGGGTGAAGAAAAGGAAACCAGATATGACGAGGGGAAGTGTGATGCAATCATTATAATTTTGCTTCCCAAGGACTGTGCTTTCTGAATAACCTTCATTATCAGGGGAATCGGAGGGAGGGCATAGAGAAGACCGGAGGGCCAACTGTGAACTAGACCGTCCCTGGGTGCCTCCCCCTTCGGGGGAATAAGGGTGAAGTAGCTGCTGAATTTGGCATTGAGGGGGTCTGGCAAATAGATTGCAGTAAGGCTGACCACATCTGCAGAAAATACGTTCTGCCACTTGTTCGTTCAGGGACCACTCGTGAGGCATCAAAATAGCTCTGCTCAGCCTGTCGGCAATCACGTTGGACTTCCCCGGAATGTGCGTTGCCACTAGAAAGCACCGGGAAGATACTGCCCACTGCCACACTCGAAGTGCCTCTCTGCAAAGGGGATACGACCAGGTTCCTCCCGGTTTGTTCAGAAAACAGACCACTGACATGTTGTCTGAGTGGATTGCAATTGTCCCATGAGGAAGAAAGCTTTGAAGTGCTTGCAACGCTAATAGCACCGCTCTCATCTCTAAGACATTGATATGCAAATGGACCTCGTGTTCCTGCCGCATGCCTTGGACTATCCTGCCGAGATAATGCCCCCCCCCACCCACCTGATCTGGGAGGTATCCGTGGTCACAGTGGCAATCGAAGAAGGAAGAACGAAAGGCATACCCGCATTGAGATTGCTGGTCTGAAGCCACCAGTGCAGATCCTGCTTGCACCTGTCGGTTATTACAATAAGATGGGAGAGCGGGAGATGCTGAAGAGACCATTGGGCAAAAAGCAGCCACTGAAGAAGCCACATGTGTAGTCTTGGAACTAGCATAATCATGGCAGACATGGTCCCTAACAACATGAGGACCACATTTGCCTTGACCTTCTTCAGTGGCAGTAGAGCGTAGATCTGCTGCTGTAAAACTTGAATTCTCTCTTCTGGCAGGAAAACCCTCATGAGCACCGTGTCTAATCTGGTGCCGATAAAGGTAACACGCTGCGAGGGCAACAATGCAGACTTTTCCCAATTCAAGGTAATTCACAGACTTTGGCACAGTGCAATAGTGGCGTCCCTGGTCTGCAGTAGTAGATGCCTGGTGGTGGCAGACAGGAGCCAGTCGTCCAGGTACGGAAACACTTGGAATCCCAGACGTCTCACGTGACCCGTTACCACTGCCATGCATTTGGTGAACACCCTGGGGGCTGTGGTGAGACCAAAGGGCAGGGCGTGAAACTGAAAATGACTGGCTCTCAGCCGGAAGCGTAGGTGACTTCTGGATGCCCTGTCCATTTTTATATGGTAGTAAGCATCCTTGAGGTCGATGGAGCACATCCACACATCTTTCCCTAATAATGGGAGAACTGACTGTAAAGTGACCATGCGTTAGTTGGACTTCTCTACAAGAAGGTTCAAATGGCTGAGATCCAAAATGGGTCTCAGGTCCCCTGTTCTTTTCGGCACCAAGAAGAATCTGGAGTAAGTCCCTAATCCTACTTGGTCTGAGGGGACGGGCTGGATGGCTCCTTTTAACAGCAACTTTTGAACTTCTAAGGTTGCGGAATCCCTTTGACTGGGTGGGACATCTGGGATTCTTTTCTTTGGAGGGGGACATGAAAGAGGGGGAATATAATAACCTGTGGAGATTATCTCTAATATCCACTCGTCTCGGGTGATGCCTTGCCAGGCTTCCGAGTACAGAGACATGCGACCCCCGGCTGGCACCAGAGATGCACAGTCGGGCCTCCTCTCAGGAGCGCTGGAAGGGAGAACCACAAAATGAATCGCGGTCCCCCTGGTTACGTGGGTCTCCTCTGCCTCTAGGGCGGCGTCTACCTGAACTTCCACTCCCTCCTCTGCCTCTGGAGGGGGAATCACTCTGTCCGTTATGAAAAAACCTCTGCGATTTTTTGAACCACATTTTCCCACCTTTCTGGCTCTTGGGATAAGGTCTAGAAGGCATGGAAAAATGGACTCCCACTGCAGACAGGGGTTTTCCTTCATGCTCGCACCTAGTGAGAGTGTCCTTCACCTTGGTTCCAAATAAGGATGAACCGTCAAAGGGCGCGCTGGTGAAGGTAGACTTGAAAGCCTCAGCGAAGTTGTACAGGCGCATCCAGGAGTTTCTCCTAAGACAGACTCCGGAACCCGCAGTCCTGCTCGTTCCATCGACTGAGTAAGAGATCAGCCTCATGGAGGAGTTGGTAATAGAATTTAGGGTAGACATCTGAGCATTGACTTTCTGAGCCACAACATCAGAAACGTTACCCTGTAAAGAATCTCCCAACTCCTTTAGGAGATCTCTCTGGAGCCGTGCAAAATGCGATAAATAGTTCAGCGACCGCAGTGTAAAGGCCGCTGAAGAGAACACGCAGGCTTCCCATACCTGTCCATAGCCCTGGACTCCTTGTTAGGGGGATGGACGGTAGATGAAGTTTCGCAAGTTCCTTCTTGGTGGCTGCTGCCACCACCATGGCATCTACTGGAACACCTTTTGTAAGAAATTCTTTATCAGGGGGAGTGGACAAAAACTTGTGGGGTCTCCTAGGGACTGGTTCCACAGTGTCTGGAGTTTCCCACACCTTTCGACAAACGAGATCCAGGAGCTCGTCGAACGGGGGAGAAACCCAAGAGGCAGAGGGTTGGGACCCAAAGGCCTTCAGGAACACAGAGTCCTCCTCAGAAGGGGCTTTAGATGGCCAGTCACCTCTCTGTCTCAGTATTTCCAAGATATATGAAAAAGAGATATCGTCCGAAGACGACTTAGGGGACCCCTCTGACTCCTTGAGGTCGGTGTCAGACGTGAAAGACTTATCTTGGGAGTCAATGTGCTTCCTCTTGCATGCTCTCTTTCTGGGAGGAAAAAATCCGGGGAGGCCTCAGAAAGCTGGGGACCACTCATGGAGGTATCCTGCGGCCTTAGAGCTCCGCTGTACCTAGATAGAGGCTGATCTGATACTGATTTCACTGATGGTGCTGGAGGGGGAAGAGTGTTGGTGCCGTAAGATGCAGCTGACGTCCTGGTCAGCACACTCCTCATGACCTCGAAAGCTGATCCTCCCGGCTCCGAAGGTCGACTAACCTCAGAAGACATCCTCAGAGCAGAGGAAATAAGGTCCGAAGCCGTTGTCGGGTCCACGCTCACCTGAGCGAAGCGCCGAGAGGAAGGCTTGGGTCCGTAGAAGATCGATCGATACTTCCCTCTCGGCCCCGACCGGTGAACTGTGATTCCTGGACCCCATGGATGGCGCTGACGGGGTCGGAGCGGAGATCGGAGCAGAGATGCCAGAAGGGGCTACTGGAACCGACCTCGTGGCATCAGACGGAACCAACAGCTCTGGCTCCGAAGAAAAGTCCTGAGGAGGAACAGCCAAAGATGAAGGGAGGACGGGTTCCGGAGCCGACTGGGCTGGAGGTGAAAGCAATTTAACCAGCACCGATGACTGGAGCAGTTTTCTCACCACTCTATCGACATCGTCATCGGAAAATGTCCTAGAGGACCTAGAGGACATGGTCGGGGATCTGGATCTCCGTATAGAGGGAGACCTACGAGTCGGGGAAACCAGTCGAAAAACGGGAGACCGGCTCCAATAAACCGGGAGCCGATGTCGACATCATCGATGCACTGTCTTCTGTCGGCCCCGAAGCCAGTGGAGCCGAAGAAGCAACTGTAGTGTTAATGATTTTTTCCGGCGGCTCTGAGGAGACTGACGGAGCCGGAGAGCGTTTCTTAGAAGATTTTTGTCTTTTTGTCTGGTTTGGAAGGAGAAGACCTGGAAAAGGAGGACCTCTCCAAATCCTCTTCAAAGGAAGTTTTCAGCAATCCTCTTAATATTAGCTTGTTCCTCCTCTCTTGCAGCACGTGAGGGCTGAAAGAGTGACAGAACAAGCAGGATTCCTGTAAATGAATAGCCCCCAAGCAACACACACACACACAGAGTGCCCCATCCATCAAAGACATCTTGTTGTTACACTTGACACACTTTTTAAAGCCCAAAGGCCTGTGCTCTTTAGAATCCTTAGACATGGTAAGAACACACACACACACACACACACAGAGGGGAAAATGGTAGGGGCACCTTCACCACAGAAACCAAACAGAGCATGGGAAACTAGAGCCTCTAACTTAAACAGCCTAGAGACCGTGGGATAACCACAGGGAGGACTAGGTCCTCCAAGTTAAACGGGCCTAACCCAGGAAAGAAGGGGAACAACAAACAGTCACACAACAAAGAACCCGCTAACGCAAGGGATCAACCTGCTACACAACAAGAAACAAAAACCAGGGGAGGACTAGGTCCTCTAACTGAAACGGGCCTAGCCCGTAAACACCAAGGGAAACTGGATACCAAGAAAAGTTCAACTGAACCGGTCAGAAGCAAAACACACACACTAGCTATTAAAATAGCTTTTGGAGCTACTCAATTGGAAAATAAGTAGAAAAATTGTACTTAGCCACGGCCAAGAGCAAGACCACGTCCGAGCTGTACGAGTGGCAAATGAGATCTGGGGATAGGCGCATTGCAGCATGGGATACCTCTTAGCCACGAGCCAATTGAAGACTTCGAGCTAGAGTATGGCAGATTTGGAGCAGAGGTTCGGCTCTGAACCCATGGGCAAGAATGTAGGCAAGATTGGACTACATAACATCATGTTACTACCTCCTATTCCCTGATGTTATTGTGCTAACTGCCGCCATAAAATTTAGTCATTACATTCCAGAACAGGTGTGTGTGTGTGTGTGTGGTGGTGGGGGGTATGCTATAAGATGGAAAACACAGATCAGTGAAAGACTTTGCAAAGTCAGCCACTATTTGCCTCTGATGGATCATAATTGCAGCTATACAGTACCAAGTACAGGAGCAGGAGGAAGAAACTAATGTTGGAATGACATGCCAAAGTAACAGTATTAAACAGCTTGGAATGGGATACTGCAATACCTGGAATTAAGGTATAAAGAGCAGTGATGAAGAGAAACAGTGTTAAGGATGTAGAAATGCACATTCAGTATTAAATTAAAAAAATTACTAAAGAGATTAATGATGAAAAAGAAAATCAGGCCAAAAATCTGCTCTTGTTGGGGACAGGGCCTCACTAATGCCTAAAGCATATGAAACACCAGATGCAGGAAAGGAGCTAGATTTTATATTCATAAGTAGGACTAGTTCACAGGCAAACAAGTAACTACTGTCATGAGGAACTCATTCTTCTAGACCAGGGGAGGAAGCCATGTCTAGAGAAAGGTGGGACAGGGAATATGCAACTACAAGGTGAGGAGCACTGCTCTGTACTTTTAATTCAAGAGATGCAAAGTATTACAATTTACATACAGTCTGCATTTCTGTTCTTGACATGCCCTGTTATTTCAGAAAGTTATTAATACATATAAGCAACACAAACCTCAACTTTGTTTTACATAGGCATATTTTGTTTTTTAAATATTTGTCTATCTGCTTGAGCTTATTACTGTAGAAGCACTCCAGTGATCTATCATCTGTCCCTGGAGTGCAGAAGCAGATGAGTTACCACCTGAAACATGACTGATCTCTTCATCAGGTAGAATTAAACCGAAGCTGCCTGGAAAGTGCCCTTTTCTACTATAAAGACAAACAGCAATAAATACCACATGACAAAAGTCGCCACATAGGAGGCAGAAGTATAGAGTGTACAAGGTAAAAATGCTAAACCTTATGCAGAATACAAGACAGCTGCGTACCCAACTCATCACAGCAGCAGATGTTCATAAACAGGAATCACTCCTTCAATGTATTTCCATTAAGAGATGGAAAATACCGGTAGGCAGATGTCTACCCATCTGGCCAGAACTTAGAGCTATGAAGCCCTTGAAATAGGGTGGTCTTCTCCCTATGCTAATGTCAGTAGGTTATCAGTTAAAAAAGGGAGAGTAGTCTGGTCTTTTTATTTTTATTTTTGTGATGAAGAGGGAAGTCCCCAAGTATACTTGTTGATTTTGGTCGTAGTTAAGTTCCAGAGCAGCCCTCCCAAAAGTATCCCCTAACCAGGCAACGAAATAAATGTGCAAAGATGGAAGGGATGATAAACTGAGAAGATAGACATTGCCCCACAGCTCCGGGAGGCAGCCCATACAGCAAGCAATTATTAGTCTATTTGATCAGCTTTCATTACAGTGAGTTTATTCTAAAACAGCACAATGTTCACCATAAAAAATACTGCTGCATCACAACTCATCACAGATGAGAACAAAACTAAAGCTGTACAGACTCTAACCATAGGCTTAGTCCCTTTTTTCCTTCTAAAGTAAACATCCACACTACAATGCTTACAGAAGCTATAAATGATGTCTCAGCAACTGCTTAACAGATATACTCAGCTAAGAAGGTCAAAGAAAACAAAGAACCCTATAACAGCTAAAGGAAGTCCTTGGATAAAATGTGAAAACTGAATAAAAGCCTGGAAAAACCACCACGATGAGAATCACTTCCTCCTTTAATAGAAGCAAACAAACAGGTAAACGAATAAAAACCAAGAGCTCTAGTAAAAGATGAGCGCTTTCGGCTCTTCAGGTTGATGAAGGCTGAAGGGTGAAGAGCCGAAAGCATTCATCTTTTACTAGAGCTCTTGGATTTTATTCGTTTACCTGTTTTTGTTTCTATTAGAGGAGGAAGAGATTCTCATCGTGGTGTTTTTTCCGGGCTTTTATTCAAGGTCAAAGAAGCCTGCAGTAAGAATGAGCTTGCCCGTCTCTTCACAGCTTTTTTGTTGTGGTCATAAAAAAAGAAAAAAAAGACAATCCAATTAAGAGTCTGATCACTGGACCGTCTTGCCTTACAAATATAAAGCTGGGTTTAGGAAGACTGGTAGTTCACTGGTCAGGTTTAAAGGTCACATTAAGAAGACATCAGTCCCATAACACCATATTTTAGTGGAATACTATGCGAGACTCCATAATTATTACAGTACGCATTTCAGAAATCCGTGTGCAGATGTTACAACTACAAAATGTTTACTAGAACAGGAACTTAACATGCAAAAAAATGACTGGCTCAAAAAGTCACAAGTCTAATTTTTTTTCAGTGTGAAAGATGACTTCCAAAGACAGGTCTAAGCAAATCTCTTAGTGGACATTAAGATGGTAGTACACCTTTTGGAAACAGACTGTGGGGCTGGCTGCCATAGGAGGTTCCATATAAAGGTAAAAGATTTTCGGACCAGAGGTTTCCTTACCTCCTGCACTAGTACTAGTACCATTTGGAGGGGATGTCCCAGTAAAGGATCAATATCCTAGCGTCTAAATTGCTTTAAGGTTTTTGAAAGGTGGGAGTACTACAATGCTTGACAGAATCTGTGGTTCTTTCTTTTTATCTGAAGTAACCAGGAGAAAGTACAGTTGTGTACACTTACCATAAATGTGCATGTTCGAGTGTCTTCACTGTTGCAGTCATGACTGTAGGGTTCTCCCCTGCCGGCAGGCATTCCCCGGTCGGCCAGAATCCCAAAGTCTGGGTCCGGCGTCGGCTGTTCATCCATGCTTCCTGACGTCAGAGCGCCAGGAGTACAAAGCTGATAGCTGACGCCATGTTCTCCAGTCTTTCTTGCCCCAGATGTCAGGAGTTCCAAAATGAGTAAGGTCCCATAACCTTTGCAAATACACCTCAAAAGAATGGTGAGAAAGGAAACCATACAAAGGTAAAAATAAGAGGGGACAGGAGGGAGGGAAACCCAGACTGCAACAGTGAAGACACTCGAACATCTACATTTATGGTAAGTGTACATAACTGTACTATGTTCATCGTGTTTCACTGTTGCAGTCATGACTGTAGGATAGAATCCCAAAGCAGAGTGAAAGGGAGGTGGTCATAAAGTAGAAGGGGCGGCTAAAAGGCCCTGCAAGACTGCAGAAGCAAAGCCTGCCCTAGACTTAGAGTAGAGAGGTAGATTGTAGTGCTTTGAAAAAGTATGCACTGAACTCCAAGTTGCAGCCTCCAAAATGTCTTTGGTAGGAACTCCCCTGAGGAAGGCAGCTGAAGTGGCAGCAGCTCTGGTGGAATGAGTCCGTATACTCCCTGGGATTTGCTTTCCATGGTGTGAATAACAAAATCAAATACCATGAGCAATCCATTTAGAAATGGTCTGTTTTGAAATGGCTTTACCTTGAGAACTTGAAACACAAGAAATAAACAATTGCTCTGATTTTCTGATGTCCTTGGTTCTGTCCAGGTAAAAACGTAGTTGTCTGTGTACATTCAAGGAATGTAAGATCCTTTCCCCTTTATTTTGAGGAGTGGGGAAAAAAGACTGGCAAGTGAATAGTTTGATTTAAAGCCACTTTGGAAACCACCTTAGGCATGAATGTAGGATTAGTCCTTAAAGAAACCCTGTCTTGATGAAAAATAATATAAGGTTCCACAGCCATAAGAGCTTGCAACACTGAAACTCTCCTGGCAGAGGTCAGAGCTAACAGGATGGTTGTTTTCCAAGATAAAAAACTTGATGTCAGAAGAGGCAGCAGGCTCAAAAGGAGGTAAGGTGAGTTTTTCCAAAACATAGTAAGATCCCAAGCAGGAATGGGAGGAGATCTAGGGGGCCTTAAGTTCTTAGCTCCGCTGAGAAACTGTCTCATGAGCTGGTGGGAAAAGATTGGAGGGTCTGTATTATAATGAGCGGAAATAGCAGAGGCATGAATCTTAATGGAAGAGAAAGAGAGATGATTATGTAAGAGATCTGTCAGATAAAGTAAAATCAAAGGAATGTTAGGAAGAAGAGGATCAGAATCCTGAGCTTGCATCCAGGAAAAAAATCTTTTCCATTTTCCTGCATAAGATTTTCTAGTGCTAGGACGTCTGGCTTCTAAAATGACATCCATAACCTGCTTGGGTAGGAGAGAATGAATCAAAGACCCTGGATTAACCAGGCCGCCAGGCTGAGAGTTCTGACATGAGAGTGAAGAACCTGACCCTGATGTTGGGACAGAAGGTTCGGAGTCTGTGGCAAAACCCAAGGGGGCTCCCGACATAGGTTTTTCAGAACTGGATACCAAAACTGTCGAGGCCAATTTGGGGCCAGCAAGATAATCATCTTGGGCCTTTCCTGTTTTATCTTTAATAATACCCGTGGAAGAAGAGGAAGAGGCAGAAAGGCATATCCCGAGAGGTTTCTCCAACTGAATGATAGGGCATCCACTTTCCAAGCTTGTTTGTGGAAAGTCCTGGTGCAAAAATTCTGTAGTTGATGACTGAGATGGGATGCAAAGAGGTCTATGTGAGGACATCCCCAGACTGCTGTTATCATCCTGAATATTTCGGTGTCCAGCATCCACTCGTGCGGATCCGAAAGGTTTCTGCTCAGGCTGTCTTGCCAGGAAGTTTTGCTTTCCTGGTAAAAATTGAGCTTGAAGGTCCAGATTGCAAGCTAGAGCTGTGTTCCATAGATTCATGGCTAGTCTGCATAGGGGGTAGGAATGAGATTTCCCCTTGCTTGCTTATGTACCAGATAACTGTGGTGTTGTCTGTTCGTATCAGTAGTTGTCCTGGTTGCAGAAGATTCCTGAAGGCCCACAGAGCTTTCTGAACGGCTAACATTTCCTTTAAATTGATATGTAGGTGCTCCTGATCCTTTGTCCAAAGGCTCTGCAGACAGCTGCCCTGAAAATGGGCTCCCCATGCAAAATCCGAGGCGTCCGTGGTTAGTATCTGAGTGGCAGGAGGCAGACAGAAGGGTTTTCCTTTGTTTAGAGTACATGCCTTGGACCACCAAAGGAATTTCTTTTGAAGACAAGGCAGGACAGAGATCAGTATGTCTAAACTGTGGAAATGCTGAGACCATACACGTTTTAGGTACCACTGTATTTTCCTCATATGTAGTCTTGCATATGGTACGAGAAGGATGCAGGAGGCCATGTAACCCAAAGAATGCAGGAATTTCCTTGCAGATAGCAGAGTTAAAGTTGCCAAGGTTTTGAAAGTTGAAGCCAGTTGTAATTGTTTTTCGTATGTCAGAAATGCCATCTGGGTTGTTGTGTTTAGAAGAGCACCCAGAAAAGTTATCTGTTGCGAGGGAGTCAAATTTGACTTTTTTATGTTGACAGTGAATCCCAGGAACTTGAGAAGTTTCTGAACAAATTCCAGATGTTGGAGTAAGACATCCTTGCTGTCTGCCTGAATAAGACAATCGTCCAGATAAGGGTAAATCTGAATTCCCTTGAGTCTGCAATAAGCTACTACTGGAGCCAGACACTTGGTGAAGACCCTGGGCGCAGTAGACAATCCAAAGGGCAGTGCAGAGAATTGATAATGCCTCGACCCGGCCTTGAATCTGAGGTATTTTCTGCACTCCTGCCTGATGGGAATGTGTAAATATGCCTCTTTTAAATCCAAAGTCACCATCCATGCATTTTTGGTCAGCATTGGAAGTAGCTGCTGTAAAGTAAGCATCTTGAATTTTGGTATTTCTAGAAAAGTGTTCAAGACTGACAGATCCAGAATGGGTCTCCATGAATTTTGCTTCCTGGGGACTAGAAAGAGCCTCGAGTAAAAACCTTGTCCCATCTCTGAAAGCGGAACTAGTTCTATGACTTTCATAGCCAAAAGAGCTTCCACCTGGTTTAAGGCCTCTGTCCATTGATGTTTTGGAAGATCTGGCCATCCGCTTGGCCTTGGTAGGGTATGAAAATGGAATTTGTAACCTCTTAAAACCACATCCAGAACCCACTTGTCTTGGGTTATAGGAGTCCAACTTTGGTGAAAAAGTGAAAGTTTTCCTCCGAGAGGGGCTTCCAGGCAAGAAGTTCCTGCAGCCCAACAGAGGGAGTCATTGAGTCTGTTTCCTATGGGTTTGCGACCTGTCCTCTCCCCCTCTAGGGGTGGAAGCAATTCACTGTCTTGGTCTGTAAGAGGCTTGTGCTTGAGGCCTTCCTCGGGAGCGTCTGTATCTACCACTCTGAGGCCTGTCTGTATTGGGAAAGGACCAATTTTTAGTAGGCCAATTCCTGCTAAATCTGGGAGGCTGTACCTGTAAGAAATCTTTAACAGTTTGCATGGATTTTGCCTTGTCCTCCATCTTTTTAATCACCTCTTCAGCTTTAGATCCAAACAAAACATTATGTTGAACAGGAGCATCCAATAATTTAGCTTTCACTTGATCAGGCAAATTTTGTTCCTTTAACCATGCATGCCTTCTAATGACTGTGCCAGAGGCAGTAGCCCTACAAGAGGCCTCCAAGGCATCAAATCCACAGTGTAAACTATGCTTCCCAACGTGTTCAGTGGCATGCATTAAGTCATGTAATTCCTTATCATCTGCACAGGCAGAAATGGAAGTAAGCTTTGTTTTAAAACAGACAGGAGAAATTGCTGGCATTTCAGCATATGAAACTGACAGTTTAAAGCCCAAATGGATAAAGTAGCAGAAGTGTACACTTTTTTGCCCCATCTTTCTAAAGATCTGGAATCTTTCTCAGTGGGAATGGGTTTTTTTGCAGAAGCAGCCTTAACTCCCTTAGGACCCTGAGAAATGGTTTCAGTGTCAGCAGTAGGGTTCTTGTACAAAAACTGGTGGGAATCAGGAACCCTGTAATATCTGTCAGGCTTAACAGGAGCAGGAGGGAAAGAGTCAGGGGTTAAGTTAGCCTCCGAAAAAGTATCATCCACAATATCCAAAATAGGAGGAATAGCCAGGGGTCTATGTTGGGGAAGAAGAAGAAAATCCCTTAGTCTTTTCTTAGATTCCGAATACTCCTGTCCTTTCCAGTGGAAATGTTCCCTCATTTCATGCAAAGTTTCCTCAAAAGAGAAATCCTCAGGGGGAGAAGCTGAAGGAATGGATTCCTCAGCATCAGAATCCTCATAAGGAGGGAAAGAATATTCCTGGTCAGAAGAAGAAACTGAAGAAACAGAAGCTTGATCAGAGGAGTCATAATAAACTTCCTGCCTTGGCCTTTTATCTGGAGGGGGATGAGAACCCCTAATCATAGTAAGTAAATCCTCCGCCATCTTAAGTAACTGTTTCTGTGACTTGGGAGCCGGATCAGAAGAGGCCTGTGTTGCATTCTTTGATTTGGAAGGAGTCTTTGCCTTTGTCTTTGGCTTTGCCTTTATCAGAAGCTGAGTAGGCCTGAAAACCCCTTCGGAAGCCGGTACCTGCACAGCGGCTCCGGACCCATCCGAAGGAGCATTGTCCGAAGGTCCTGCAATTGAAATATTCAAAGGCCTAGATGGCTCCTCGTGGGAGTCCGTTTCGGCCAACGGTTCCGAAAAGGCCGACGACAGGGGCTGCAAAAGCGCCTCACTGACGACGGCCGAACCTGAAGCTGGCTCTGCTTGTGCGATATCATCAGATTTGGACCTCGGTGGCCTGTCTTTGTCCTTGCGTCGTTTGTGAACTCCAGTAGCTGGAACCGTATCCGACGACATTTTGTAATTAAAACGTCTACCGAAGTAATGAAATGCAAAATCGTACCTTCGTTTAATAGTACGTTGATTGAATCTAGCACAAAACCGACAGCTAGCTACGTCGTGGTCAGGGCTAGGCAAGGAATATAGTAAAAATGAAAATCCTTATGAGGTATTTGCTTCCCACATGAAATACAATTAACTTTTTCTGACATCGGACTGGAGCAAGAAAAAAGTTTCCCCAACGGGGTACTTAGCTTAAGTAGGAGAATAACATCTTCGGACTGAAGTTTTGTTCAGAAAAGTTTGTCAGGAGTCAGCTGACCGGCACTTGTGAACTGCTATCACCGCACGGCAAGAAAGACTGGAGAACATGGCGTTGGCTGTCAGCTTTGTACTCCTGACGCTCTGACGTCAGGAAGCATGGATAAACAGCCAATGCCGGACCCAGACTTTGGGATTCTGGCCGACCGGGGACTGCCTGCCGGCAGGGGAGAACCCTACAGTCATGACTGCAACAGTGAAACACGATGAACATCAAGGGATATCCTTGCCAGAAGGGGTGATCTTCAACTACTTTTTGGAGTATTTGAGATAAGGGGAAGGACACACTAACTCATCTGTTCTCGTTCAAAGAAAATGCAGTCACTGCCTACACCTCTTTACAGGACCACTTACAGCAAAATTCCCTATGTTGATGGTATGGAAGAAAAACAAAATGATCCACTTCTGGGGTCTTCCAGAGAATGGTCAAGTTGTGGATTACAAAAAGCTATTTGCTTCCTACAACGACAGATCTAAATTAGCTGGTCTATCTTCAAAAATTCAGGAACTGAAACAAAACTTTTCCAGGCTAATGGTTCTTCCCCTTACCCACAGTGTTCTCTGTGCACTAGCTTCCTCTCCAGACCAGCTAGGTGACGTGAAAACACAGCACAGCGATGAATGAACAAAAGAAAAGCTAACCACCAAAGAAACCTAAACACCCTACCACTACACCACATTTACCTGAAGAGAGCAGAAAAAGAGAGTGTTCGTGCTAATGAAGACAGAATAACTCATTCAGATCTCTTAGCATGGAAATACTTAACTTTTGTATATCAGAGAACGAAATCTATCCTTATTAACCAGAAACCCAAGTTTGTGTTCCTGGAAAGATACCTCAAATGACTGTGGCTCCAAAGGAAGACCAATACATAAAATCCAGCTTTACTGTAAGTTTTCTGAGAAGCCCATTTCGCAACTGTTCAAATATTCAAGCTGCATTTCTAAAAAGGCCTAAAAGGTATTTCTAAAAAGGCCTAAAAGGTACACACTGCTTTGACTCAATGTACCTTAGACAAAATTTTGCTGTATTTTTTGTAACAGAACCAGAGACAATCTGACAGCCATATGAACAAAGTGACACTGGACACTTTGAGGCCCATTTTTTGGGAGGAAAGAAATTCAGAATCCCTCCTTAAAGATTTAGTTCCGTCCCCATGAAGCCTAAGCTGTCTTTGCAGAGCCATACAGTGTAGAAGGTACTCACTTCTGGCTGGATTAGTTGGGGAAAAAACAGAACCAAACGAAGGGTGACTGTAATAAAAAGAACTTATGTACTCACCATAACGTTCCATCTGAGTAGTTGGACTTCATTTGTCAGCAACCTGTGTGTTCCGGATCCGATATCTCTGAAAAAGATGCAAACAACCGGTCTGCTCTCCTAAACTCTTTGGTTCTAAGTAGATAGAACCTTAACTGTCTGTGTACATCAAGTTAATGGAACTTGTATTCTGCTTTGTTTGAATGATTTGGAAAAAAAGACTGGCAGTTCAATAGTTTGATTCATATTAGATTGAGAACAAATCTTGGGGATGAAGGACAGATTAGTGCGAAAGGAAACTCTGTCTCTATGAAAAATCAAGTAAGGAGGTTTGACAGAGTGCTTGCAGCTCTGATACTCTTCTGGCGGATGTAATGGCTACCAGAAAAATGGTCTTCCATGAAAGGAACTTTAAATCACAAGTATGGGACGGTTCAAAAGGTGGTGTGAGGTGAGTTTTGAAAGGACAAAATTTAGATCCCAGGGAGATATAGGTTCTTGAAAAGGAGGTCTTAGTAAGGTAGTGCCTTTCAAAAATGATCTACACAATCTATGAGCCACAAGATTAAGTTGGTGTTGTCCCAAATGTAAATTGGAGATAGCTGCTAATTGAACTTTGATTATAGCAGCAGCTGATCCCAGATGAAAAAGTTTGGTTAGAAATTCTAACACTAAGTGAATGGAGGCTGTGGATGGATCTAGGTTTTTAGCTCATGCCCAGAGAGAAAATCTTTTCCATTTGCTAGCGTACAATTTTCTCGTAGAAGGTTTATGAGAAGACGTCAGGATATGTGTAACTGCAGGGGAGAAATCATGAAGCCTGACTAGGGATGGAAGTGGAGCAGCCATGCTGTCAAGTTGAGGGTGTGGAGACAGGGATGGAATGTGCCTGACATGTGTGTCAAAAGGTTTGGTACTGGGTCCAGAGTCCATGGGCCTTCCAGAAGGTGAGGCCCGAGAAAGGGGAAACAACTCTGACGAGGCCAGAAAGGAGTGATGAGAATCATTCTGCTTCCCAAGGTCTTTCCTTTCTGGATCAATTTCGATATTAGCGGAAAGGGAGGAAAAGCATAAAGAAGTCCCGAGGGCCAATTGTGGACAAGTGCGTCTCCCGGTGTCTCTACCGGAGGGGGGATAAGGGAGAAGTAGCTGCTGCATTTGGTGTTCATTGGGGTGGCAAACAGATCGCAGCAAGGCTGTCCCCATTTGTGGAAAATCTGTTCCGTGACTTTCTGATTCAGAGACCACTCGTGAGGCATCAAGATTGCCCTGCTGAGCTTGTCGGATATCACATTGGTTCTCCCCGGGACATGCGTTGCAACTAGAAAGCGTTGGGAAGATATCGCCCATTGCCAAACACGAAGAGCCTCTCAACATAGGGGGTAGGATCTGGTTCCTCTTTGTTTGTTTATATACCATACCACTGACATATTGTCTGATTGGATAGCTATTGTCCCTAGAGGAAGAAAGTTGGGAGTGCTTGCAATGCTAGTAGCACTGCTCTCATCTCTAGATCACTGATATGCAAGTGAGCCTCGCATTCTTGCCATGTGCCTTGGACTATCCTTCCCAGATACTGCCCCCCACCCTATCTGGGAGGCATCCGTGGTCACAGTAGCAACGGGTTGACGAGGAATGAATGGTCTCCCTATCGTTAGTTGATTGGACTGGATCCACCAATGAAGGTCCTTTTTGCAAGATTCTATTATTAAAATGGGATGAGACAGAGGCAGTTGCTGAAGAGACCACTGGGAAAATAATAGCCATTGTAGAATTCTCATTTGTAGTCTGGCTAGTGGAACTAGAGTTATAGTAGAGGCCATGGTTCCTAGAAGTTTGAGCACTGTCTTCGCTTTATCTTTGTGTTGGGGAAGCAGGCTGAATATCTGCTGTCTTAGATTTTGTATTCTGTCTGACGGAAGGCGAGCTATCATTGTGACTGTGTATTTCTGCACCTACAAAAGTCACATATTGAGAGGGCGACAAGGCAGACTTTTCCCAACTTATAGTAATGCCTAGCTGAGTGCAGACTCGGATGGTTGCATCCCTGGCTTGCAGAAGTAGGTGCCTGGTGGTGGCAATCAGGAGCCAGTTGTCCAGGTACGGAAAAACTTGGAATCCAAGATGTCTCAAGTGAGCCGTTACTACCACCATGCATTTGGTGAACACCCTGGGGGCTGTGGTGAGACCAAAGGGCAGAGCACAAAATTGGTACTGACTGGCTCCCAGCCGGAAGCAAAAATGACTCCTGGATGCTCTGTCCATTTTTAAGTGGTAGTACGCATCTTGGAGGTCTATGGAGCACATCTAATTGTCTTTCCCTGACAGAGGGAGTATAGACTGCAGTGTTACCATTCGGAACTTGGACTTCTTTACTGATTCGTTTAACTTGCTGAGATTCAAAATGGGCCTCCCGTCCCCTGTTTGATTTGGCACTAAAGAATCTGGAGTAAGTTCCGAATCCTATCTGGTCTGCAGGGACGGTTTGGATGACTCTCTTTTGAAGCAACTTTTGGGCTTCTATAGTTGCTTGATCCCGGTTATTGGGTGGAACATCTGGGATTTTCTTGGTTAGATAAGGTGGAGAAGAGAAGGGTATGGAGTATCCTCTGGAAATTATTCTTTGTACCCACTTGTCTTGTGAGATGTCATGCCAGACTTCTGGGTACAAAGATAAGCGACCCCTGAATGGCTCCAGAGAAGCGCAGTCAGGCCCCACTTCAGGAGTGCTGACAGGGATGTCCATGAAAGGAATCGCGGCCACCCTGGTTTTGCGAACCCCCCCCCCCCCCGCCTCTAGGGTGACGTCTACCATTACTTCCTCCTCCGCTGCCTGTGGAGAAGGAATCACCTTGCGCGTCCGGGAAATGTCTTTCTTGAACCACATTTTTCCGCCTCTCTGACCCTCAGGGTATGGTCTAGATGGGATGGAAACACGTACTCCCATGGCAGAGAGAGTTTTCCCTTCCTGCTCGTATCTGGTGAGTGTGTCTTTTACCTTTGGTCCAAACAGAGTGGAACCATCAAAGGGGGCATTGGTAAATGTAGATTTGAACGTCTCTGCGAAGTTACATAAGGGCATCCAGGAGTGTCTCTTAAGGGGAACTCCTGAACCCGCACTGCCCTGCTCGCTCCATCTGCTGTGTAAGACATGAGCCTCATGGAGGAGTTAACAATGGAGTTTAAGGTAGACAACTAAACAGTAACCTTCTCAGGGACTCCTTCAGTTAAAGTACCTTGGAGAGTATGTCATAGCTCCTTTAGGAGATCTCTTTGAAGCCTAGTGAAATGGGTGAGGTAATTCAATGATCTGAGTGTAAAAGCCGCTGAAGAAAATATACGCTTCCCATATCTGTCCATCATTCGAGACTCCTTGTTTGGTGGGTGGACAGATGAGGAAGATTCCTCTAGTTCCTTCTTTGTGGCTGCTGCCACCACCATGGCATCTAAAGGCTCACCTTTGGTCAAAAATTATTTTTCTTTGGGAGCTGAAATAAATTTATTGGGCCTTCTTGGGACTGGTTTCACAGCATCAGGAGTTTCCCACACCTTTGACTCACTAAATCTAACAGCTCATCGAAAGGTGGAGACACCCAAGAGGCTGAAGGTTGAGACCTGAAAGCCTTCAGGTACACTGACTCCTCACCAGATGACAGTGGGTCAGCCACCTCTCTGTTTCAGGATCTCTAGGATATCTACGAAGGAGAAATCATCAGAGGATGACCTAGGGGACCTTTCTGACTCTTCGAGGTCAGTGTCAGAGGTGATGGACTCATCAGGGGAGTCTACATGCTTCTTCATGCTTCCTCTTGCAAGTTCTCTTCCGAGGAGGCTCCTCAGAAGGGTATTCTGGGGAGGTCTTGGAAGACTGGGGGCCACCCCATGATGGCTCCTGAGGCTGCAGGTCTCTGCTGTCAAGAGAGAGAGATGGTGCTGAGACAGAGGTCGGAGCTTAAGGGGGAAGAGCATCCTTGTGTGGAGCTGAAGACCTAGACAGCACACTCTTCTTCATCTCGAAAGCAGATCTCTCCGGCTCAGAGGACACCCCCGGTTCCGAGGAAGCGGAAGTAGCCCTCTGCTCCAGAGCAATCAGCTCCGAGACAGATGTAGGATCTGAGCTCAGCCGACGCACCGAGAGATAGGCTCGGAACCGAAGTTTGGGTCAGAGCGCCCCCGTCGGTGCCGACTGGCGAGATTAGGCTCCTAGACACCAAGGACAGCACCAAAGCTGTCGGAGCGGAACTAGCCTCTGAGACAAACAATAAGGGTGCTGGAACTGATGGTTCCACAACAAACAGCACAGATAGCTCTGGCTCCGAAAAACCGATGTGGCTTGGAGGAGGAACAGAAGCAGGTAATATGGCCTTAGACAGCTCCGGAGCCGAATGGGTCGGAGCCGGCAACAAATCTGCTAGCGCCGACGACTTCAAAAGTCTAAGCACCACTCTCTTGACATCCTCCTCAGAAAGACTCTTGGAAGATCTGGAAGACATGGTAGGTGATAAGAGATCTCTGTAAAATTGGAGATATGAGTGTCGGGGACACCGGTAATAAATCTCTACACTGGCTCCGAGGTATGGGTTCAGTAATCGGCTCCGAAAAAGTTGGGGCCGAAACTGGAATCTCAATGTCAATAACCTCGACCGGTTCCGAAGTTAGAGGAGCCGAAGAGGTAGAAGGTTTGTCCAGTTTAGCAATTTTTTTGTGGAGGTCCTGATTTAATAACAGTCGGTGTGGGAGACCGTCTTTTGACTGTCTTGACCTTCTCTTTTTTAGAAGAGGGAGACCTGGAATGAGAGGATGAAGAGTTGGCTAAATCCTCCTCAAAAGAAGGTTTAAGGAGACCTTTCAAGATCAATTTGTTCTTCCTTTCCTAGAGAACTTGAGAACTAAAGGAGTGGCAAAAGGTACATGTCTCCTGAAGATGTATGACTCCCAGACAATAAACAAATACTATGTCTGTCAGTCAGGGACATTTTTTGAGAACATTTAAGACATTTTTTAAAACCCGAAGGTTTATGACCTTTAGATTCTTTAGACATATTGTCACAAACACAATCACAAATATAAAACGTACAGGATGACAGGAAGAGGTCCTGTAACTTAAACGGGCCTAGCCCTGCTCAAGAAAACACTACACACAAGGAAAAAACAACAGAGGACTACATCCTCCAACTAAAACGGGCCTAGCCCTGCTGAGGAAACAACACACAAGGAAAGGCAATAGAGGACTAGGTCCTCTAACTTAAATGGGCCTAGCCCTGAAACGAAGGGAAGGCGCGATAGAGAACAAACAAGCAAGCAACAAAAGCTAGAATAGGTCCTAACTAAAAAACGGACCTATGCCTAAGAAAAATTTTAGTAATAACTAGCACACAGAAAGAAGGGATACCACTGAGGAAAGGCCTGCGGAAGCGACAGCCAACAATTTGCAACAACAATTTGCAATAAAAGTTAGAAGATACTACTAGGTAACAACTGCAAGTTATTAATAAGTAAAACTATTATAGTAAAAAAAGAACCACTATAAAATTTTGAATAAGCAAAATTTCCAAATTAGCCACAGCCAAGAAAGACAGCACTTCTGAACTCGTAGAACGCGGCAAACAAAATCTGGGTATTCTTACTAGTGCATTACAGGATACCTACCTTGCCACGAGCCAACTTAGAGACTTCGAGCTTTGTAATTGGCTGAGTCAGAGCCGAGGATTGGCTCCGAACCCATATGCAAGAATGAAAGTGAGATAGGACTACAAAACATCATCCATTAATAAAAAACAAACAAACAAAAAAAAAAAAACACTAACATTTTCCACATACATATATTATACATCACATGTTCCCTCTCTACATACATCAGCCCAGCATTACATAAATTGCTCAATTCCTGTCTTCCCTTAAACCTCACTCCTCCTGAAAATTATTTTGCCTATATTCCCACAATTTCCATTAATTTTGATTTAATATGGTCCTTCCTTTTTCTAAAGATCTCACTCTTCTAGCTCTTTTATCACTTTACAACATTTAATACTTCAAAGACACTTTGATTTCCAGTTTCCATTCTGGCAGCCAACAGAATTAAACTTAAGGCCTTACTATGTTTAGGCAATTCTGTGATTCAGCTCAAAAGAATCACTTCCTTAGTTTACAGCCACTTGCTCACCCAATACTTCTGACAGACTACTCTGTAGGGAATTTTTAAATTCTGCCAACTCATAGTTCCATGACACTATTATCCTTGAGAAAATTTTTAAAGGAGTTCTACTCACTGGACCTGCACCTCAAGTTCCTCTAGCAGAGGTCCTTTTAACTAGGATGAATATTCTAGAACAAGTACTTTAAATTTACTTTTAAGAAATGTAAAGAAACGTTTTAAGCATGAAGCACAAATTCCAAAGAGGAACAGGGTCTTTGAATGGTGCCAAAATATGGAATGTACTCGCTTGAAAGGATTTTCAGTCTCTTAAAGAAGCAAGTCAACAGCTTCTGAATCCTTGATTAATATTAAAAAAGGTACAAGGTGAACCTTTATCAATCAAAAACTTAGACATCAAAGACATGGGCAACCTGAGACAATGTAGCAATTGTCTCATGTATACGGACAACCACTTAATCCTGAAACAAAGTATGCGAGAGATATAGTTACACTATGAAAATTGAGACAAAGCTCATACTGACAAATCAAATGACAGATTGTCAGCACATGCACATCACTTCCCTCACTAAAGTTCTAGACACACAAACCCACATATGCAGAAGTACTCAAGTAACTTACCAAAACCTCTCCTGTACACTGCCCTCAAAAACTGCATGAAAACAAAACTAAATCAACACCAACAACTGCACATAAAAAATACACATCACAGTGTTTCCACAAGCAAGCCCCTATGGCAAAACACCACATTCAGATACTTTGGTCATAGGAATCTCCATCATGTGATGCACAGACACTACCCTCACCATGCTGAATAAAGATAGGGTTACAGTCAGTTGCCTGAAAGGGATCAGGATTCATAGGATCATGTAGGCACTCAGGTCACTCAACCACAAGTACCAGTGTGACAAAATCATAGACAATGTGGGTGTGAATGACTCAAGACATACTTCTCTGGACTACATGAAGAGACACATGATAGGTCCCTATGAATATGTGTCGCAGGCTGACATAAACCGTGTTCTACACTCACGCAGAATGATACAATACAAACAGACGTTACTGACTTCAATAATTGGCTTAGTCACTGGTGTCATTCCAAGGGGATCCAGTATTTGTCTGCCTGGGATGACACGATCGACAGCCTATGCTGCTTTGCCAAAGATGGCTTGCACCTGTAACTGCTAGGCTTTCGAATACTGACCAAGGCATTAGCCACCCCCATAGTACCTTTTTAGGCAGTGCCAAACCAACAGACCTACCTGCATAAATTCTTCTAATGCCACACTTAAGGTACTACTGCTTAGTGCTAGGAATCTTAACAAGAAACTGCAGTTCATGGAAGCTCTCCTCACCCTGGAGAATGCTAATGTCTGTGCAGTTAGAAAGACATGGTTCAAGGCAGCAGAAAGCACCCCAGCAGTGCAAGGCTACAATACCCATCACACATTCTGACTATCCCTTGAAAAGGTAAAAAGATAAAAAAATAAAAAGAGGAGGTGTTTCCATTTACATAAAAAACAATCACACCTCTATACTGGTCAAGCAGGATGACTCACTTGATTTACTCCACATTCAGCTGACCAATAGCAAAATCCCCCACCATATCATCTCTAGCTACAGGTCCCCAACCATGAACATTAAAAACTACTCCATATACCTAAAGTTACTAGAATGGCTTACCATTCAGCCCAAAACACTACTCACAGGAGATTTTATCTACCCTTCCATAAACTGGGAAAAATATACGACCACTAACATGTAGGCCCAGAGATTCCTGGATTTGGTCAATGCAAAGGCTCTGGATCATTTGGTCTGCACTCCACCTAGGGGCTCAAATATCCTTGACATAGTATTCACAAACATGGAGGAGCACTGTACCCTCTGCCCAGTGTAATGTCCCCGTTAAGATCGGATCTTAAATGTCTCCTTTGAAATAAATGTCACAGTAGAATCCTCATCGAACCCTAAAACCCTAAAGAAATGTTAAGGTAAACTACCTTCTATTAAGTGATAGCAAGGGCAATTTTTAAAGCTCCCCTAATCCTGAAAACATGGAGACCTATGCAGACATATACACGAATACCCTGTACAACCACTTAATTAACTGCATAGAAACAGCAGTACCTGACCAAACTAAACCAAAGTCAAGCCAGAAAAACAAGCCACCTTAGCATAAACAGACTATACAACGGAAGGAAGAAATTCTCGTCTAGAAGTAGTAGGGCGCACACACACACACACACACACACACACACACACACACACACACACACACACACACACACACACACACACACACACACACACACACACACACACACACACACACACACACACAAAAAATCTATCATTAGTCTCAACAGGAAATCAGGTCAATTTTTCAAAAGTTAAATAAAAGACTAAAACAGCCTCCCGAGCAAAGGTTAACCACAAAGCCTTTTGAAATCCTAAACGCTCAACAATGCACTGAGTTGACTACAGACTGCACTACCTATACTCAGCCAGAAAAAATAGCAAACCTGCTGCCCAATAAATTCAGCTCAAATTTCACCCCCTCATCACCTTTGGTCATGCTCTATGAAATATCGCCTACCATTCCTTTGCATGTTATCTCAAAAGAACAGGTCATCACTGTGCTCTCTAAAGCCAGAAACGCAACATGAATGACCCTGATAGAATCATGATAGACTGCCCATACATATCAAGCAGAGTGCCTCTTTGGCCCTCTTCAAAAGGAACCTTGATGATTGGATGGGAGATAGGAAATTCACCCCGGGGATCATGTCAGTCGCCCTGCTAGACAGGGGCCTGGAGAAGTAAATATTGTAGGAAGAAATATCTAGGGAATTGTTATGGCTAGGCTTGCATAGGCCCTAGGGCCGATAGCCTAGTACCAACCTATGAACCTATAATCCCAGGGTGCCTATTAAATAGTTTGAAACATAACCCTGCAGACCCACTTGGAACTGTATTTAGCCAGTTTCCAGACCGGCTTTGTCTCAGTTGAGTGAAGGGCAGCAATAGTCATTCCTCTACACAATGGCAGACCG
This sequence comes from Protopterus annectens, assembly GCF_019279795.1. Lineage (NCBI taxonomy): Eukaryota > Metazoa > Chordata > Ceratodontiformes > Protopteridae > Protopterus > Protopterus annectens. The sequence continues at coordinate 305,992,128 of NC_056739.1, forward strand.
TCAACTGATCCACACGTCTGACTAGTCTCATATGCAAAGCTATAGAAAGGATAATCATGTACTTGATTAACAACGATGCAGGAAATTCTTCAGACTCTAGACCCAACTCAGTTCGGCTTTGTCAAAGGCATGTCCTGTTTGCTCACTGGTGGACTTCTTTGAGAAGGTCACCAGGGACATTGATGAGAATAAGACAGTGCATACAGCCTACCTTCACCTGGCTAAGGTATTTGACACAATACCCCACTTGGGTATTATAGATAAAACTCACAAAATTAGGCATAAACCTCTACGTTAAGAGATGGATAAGCAAATGTCTCACCGATAGGGCACATGTTAGAGTGGGGGAATCCACATCCAACAAGAGGCCAGTCATTAGTGGAGTACCACAGGGGCCAGTGCTGGGACCCGTCCTGTTTGGGATACACCTCTCAGATGTCAAGACAAATGTAGATGGTCTTTTGCTGAACAAGTTTGCTGATGCTTGGAAGTGGGGGGCAATCACTGACTTCCCAAATTATGTTGATATCCTACAGAAAGATCTGACACAAACTAATGACTGGTGTCAAAGCCATGGCCGCAAACTAAATTTGAAGAAATGCATAACAATAACACCTTTTTGGAAATCAAATACCCCTACAAATTACAACACTGATAGCACCCTCATGGCAGTGGACCCAGTGGTGAGAGATATGAGTACTCAAGACAGTAATCTGAACTTTGACCATCATGTATCCACAGTAGTGAGGAAATCCTATTTGGCTCAGCTTATAAGTAAGGACATGGCACCCACATCTAAGGATATCATAGTACCACTGTACTCGGCCCTCATCAGACCAATAATCAAGTACAATTCACCCTTTGGCATGTACCTCCAACAGTTGAAAAGTACAGTTTTGTACCTACCATAAATGTAGATGTCCGATAGGTATGCATCTGCAGTCATCACATATGGGTTGTCCTGCCTCAGGCAGACCTTCGGTCGGCCGGATTCCAAAGTCTGGGTCCGGCGTCGGCTGATGTCGCCCTTTCCCCGACGTCACAACGCCTGGGGTATAAAAGCGTCAGCCGACGCCATCTTCCTCAGTTTTTCTTGCCCCAGATGCCAGGTGCCCTCTAGGAAGGCTAAATTTGGAAAAAAGGTAATAAAAAATCCAAACATTTGCAAATATGTATATATATATTATATATATATATATATATATATATATATATATATATATATATATATATATATGTATAAAACAAATACACCATAATAGATCCCCCAGTTAGCTAATACAGAGGCAAGCACCCTAGGAGTACCACAAAGGGGAAGGAGGGAGGGTAAACCTGACTGCAGATGCATACCTATCGGACATCTACATTTATGGTAGGTACAAAACTGTACTATGTCCTTCAAGGATGCATCTGCAGTCATCACATATGGGTAGAATACCATAGCCAATCTGGGGATGGAGGTACTAGGAAAAGGATGGTGTAGCTAAGATACCCTGCAGGACAGCCGTAGCAAAGCCTGCTCTGGATCTGGAATATAGAGGTAGATTGTAATGCTTTGCAAATGTATGCACGGAGCTCCATGTGGCAGTTTCTAAAATGTCTTTTGTAGCCACCCCTCTTAAGAAGGCTGTGGAGGTGGCTGTGGCTCTCGTAGAATGAGGTCTAATGTTAGCTGGTACAGTCTTTCCATGAAATGAGTAACAAAAGCGGATGCAATTTCCTATCCATTTTGAAATTGTCTGTTTGGAAATTGCTTTTCCTTGAGTACCAGCAGCATATGCTACCAGCAGCTGGTCAGTTTTCCTGAAACCTTTAGTTCTGTCCAAGTAGTAGCGCAACTGTCTGTGAATGTCCAGGGTGTGCAGCAGTTTCTCCCTTTGTTTTGTGGATTTGGGAAGAAGGTAGGCAAGTGAATGGCTTGATTCAATGAAACCCTGGATACCACCTTAGGCATAAAAGTAGGATTAGTTCTTAATGAAACTCTATCCTGATGGAAAATAATAAATGGCTGAACTGCCATCAGGGCCTGCAATTCAAACTCTTCTTGCTGAGGTTATTGCCAGAAGGAAAGCAGTCTTCCATGAGAGGTACTGTAGATCTGCAGATGCTGCTGGTTCAAATGGAGGCAGTGTTAGTTTTTCCAGCACGTAGTTAAGGTCCCAAGCAGGTAGAGGTGGATTCCTAGGAGGTTTGATGTTTTTGATCCCTCTTAGAAACTGTCTTAGGAGAGGATGAGAAAAGACAGGGGGATCAGTGTTGTACTCTGCTGAAATTGCTGAAGCATGAATCTTAATAGAAGAGTAAGACAGTCCATTGTGGAACATTTCTGCCAAATATTCCAGGATATGTGCCATGTTCATCATTGTCGCATCTAGGCCCTTTGTGGTGTTCCAGATGAGAAATCTTTTCCATTTTGCTGAGTATGTCTTCCTTGTGGAAGGGTGGCGAGCTTCCAGAATAATATTCTTTACTCTCTGGGATAGCTTATACTGAGGAGGAGTCGAGGTATTCTCCACGCTGTTAGTTGCAATGTTTTCAGGTTGGAGTGAAGAGTTTTGTATCTGTGCTGTGTCAGTAGAAGTGGCCATAGAGGTAGGGGCCATGGCTTCTTACGTGACATGCTCCTTAGCAGTGGGTACCAGTGCTGTCTTGGCCAGTCCGGAGCTATCAGGATCACTTTTGGCTGCTCTGCCCTGATCTTCAGTAACACCTTGGCCATTAATGGAATAGGAGGAAATGCATACACTGTCAGATTTCTCCAGCTGAAAGAGTGCGTCCACTTTCCACGCTTGTGGGTGGTATGTCCTTGAGCAGAATTTCTTTAGTTGATTGTGGGGGGATGCAAACAGATCTATGTCCGGACTCCCCCAAGATTGTATTATCTGTTGGAAAATGTCTGGGTGCAGCATCCATTCGTGTGCATCTATGATATTTCTGCTTAAGCTGTCCGCCAGTGTATTGTCCTTCCCTGGCACAAACTGAGCTTGTAGCTGTATATTGAGTTTCAAGGAAAGATCCCATAGATTCATAGCCAGCCTGCACAGAGGGTAAGAATGGGTACCTCCTTGCTTGTTTATGTACCACATAACCGTGGTGTTGTCTGTCCTTATCAGTAGATGGCCTTGATGCAGAAAAAGTTTGAAGGCCTCGATTGCGTGTATCACTGCTAGCATTTCTTTTTGATTTATGTGCATGCGTAGCTCCTTTCGTGACCACTGTCCTTGGAAACCTCTGCCCTCCATGTGTGCTCCCCAACCTAGGTCTGAAGCGTCTGCTGTAATAGTTTGGGAGGTTTTTGGCTTTGTGAAAGGCAGCCCCCTGTTGGACTGGCTGGCCTGAGCCCACCACAGAAATTCCTTGTGAAGGCATGGAATGAGTGGGATTAAAGTTTCCAAACTGTGACTGTGCTGGGTCCATAAACTCCTTAGGTACCACTGTAGCTTTCTCATATGTAGCCTTGCTTGTGGAATCAGAAGAATACAGGATGCCATGTACCCCAGGGCCTGCAGGATTTTCCTTGCAGTCAGCTGAGTTTGTCTTGTCAGATTCTTGAAGTAATCCGGTAGTTGACTTTGTTTTTCTTCTGTGAGATCAGCCATTTGGGTGGTTGTATCTAGATTCGCACCCAGAAAGGTTATTCTTTGGGATGGAACAAGTCTTGATTTGTGCATGTTGACTGTATATCTCAAGGCCTGTAGAAGATTGATGGTATAATTTAAGCCCTTTATCAGAGTTTGTTGGTTGTCCGCTTGTATAAGGCAGTCGTCCAGATATGGGTAGATTTGAATCCCCTGGAGTCTGCAGTGTGCTATTACTGATGCCAGGCATTTCGTGAATACTCTGGGCGCAGTAGATAAGCAAAAGGGCAATGCTGAAAATTGATAATGCTCTGACCCTGCAAGAAATCTGAGGTATCTTCTGCAACTTTGTCTGATAGGGACATGCAGGTATGCCTCCTTGAGGTCTAGAGTAACCAGCCAAGACCCCTTGCCCAGCATGGGAAGGAGTTGCTGTAGAGTCAGCATTTTGAATTTTGGCACAATGAGATAAGTATTCAGTACGGACAAGTCGAGAATAGGCCTCCATTGATGCTCTTTTCTTGGAACAAGGAATAGTCTGGAGTAAAATCCTTGGCCTTGTTCTGAAATAGGAACTTTTTCTATGGCTTTCATTTGGAGTAAGTTTGAGATTTGTTTCAAAGCCTCTGCCCTTTGATTTGGTGGCAGGCCTGGTATGCCTTTTCTTTTTGGCAATGTGTGGAAATGGAACCTGTATCCGTTGTCTATTATTTGGAGTGTCCATTTGTCTCTTGTAATGTTGTGCCAATTTCTTGAGAATAAAGAAAGCTTTCCGCCCAAAGGTGCTTCTAATTGAGCCCTGGTTGGCGGAGTCAAAGCACAGTCATTGAGTTTGTCCTTGTGCAGCAGTTGCAGATCCTGAACTGCCTGTCTGGATTGGAGGTTGCCATAGACGGCCTCTGTAGGAACCCCTAGCTTGGCCTCTACCTCTGGCACGCCTGTTTCTGCCCCTTTGAAATCTTTCTGTGTCCGGAAAGGACCAATTCTTGGAAGGCCAGTTTCTACTGAATCTAGGCGGCTGGACTTGAAGAAAATCCTTAACCCTTTGTACAGAATTTGCCTTTTCCTCAAATTTCTTTAGGTCGTCTTGAGCAGTGGAACCAAATAACTTTTGCTTTTCCAGTGGAGCATCCAAAAGCTTAGCTTTAACATGTTCTGGCAGAGATTGTTCCTTTAGCCAAGCATGCCTGCGTATGACAACACCTGTCATTGCTGACCTACATGAAGCTTCCAATGCATCATAACCACACTGCAAGAAATGGTTGCTAACCTGTTGGGAATTATGTACCAGATCCAGAAGGGATTTACGGTCCAGGGGTTCAGAAGAAGACAATTTCTTATGCATTTCTTCTAACAAATACTCTTGATGCTGTATCATGTGAAATTGACAATTTAATGCCCTCATGGCAAGAGTAGCAGAAGTATACACTTTTTTACTCCATTTCTCTAATGCCCTGGACTCCTTTGCAGAGGGGAGTGGGTTCTTAGTAGTAACAGCTGCAACCCCTTTAGGGCCCTGTGAAATAGTTTCAGGGTCAGCAGAGTGGGCCTTATAAAGAAAATTATGTGTGTCCGGGACCCTGTAATACCTATCAGGCTTAACAGGGGCCGGAGGCAGAGTGTCAGGGGTCATACTAGAGTCAGAATATACATCATCAATCACATTTAAGACAGGAGGAATAGCCAAAGGTCTATGCTGAGGTAAATGAAGAAAAGTTCTTAGTCTTTTCCTGGAATCAGAATATTCCTGGCCCTGCCATTTGAAATGCTCTCTCATAGTGTGAAGGGTCTCCCCAAAGGAAAGCTCTTCAGGAGGGGAGGCTGAGGGAATAGATTCCTCTGCATCCGAATCCTCGTAGGCCGAATAAGCCTCCTCCTGGTAATCTAAGTGATCCGAGCCAACAGAGGCCTCCTCTGAAGAAAGGGGATCAGGGGGATCCATCCTGGGCCTTTTGTCTAGAGGGTGTTGGGAGCCCCTGTCCGGATGAGGCTGAGAGCCCCTAATTAAGGATATCAGGTCCTCTGCTAAAGTTAAAATCTGTGAACTAGAAGAAGGTCCCTGAGGAATAACTCTGGGAGGCATGGCTTTAGTGTGCTTTGCAGCTTTAGCCCTGGTGAAGGCCTTAATAGACATGGATGCAGGAGGCCTGGCTGCACCACGTGCTGGTGTAGCTTTATCAAAAGGTATGGTGTCGGTAGATTCCAATACACCAGTTTCGGAAGGCAATTCTGTAACCGACTCTGTAGGAGCCTCCGGGACCGAGGCTGTCGGTTGTATTATTTCAGGGTTCGGAAGTTCCAAGGACTCGGTATCAGCCAAGACCGAGACACTCGCGGTAGGCCTAGCTGCGGTTTCAGCCGAAACCGCGGCCCGCGTGTGTCGGTCCTTGTCTTTCCGTTTCTTAATTAAATGAGATGTTGGGGTTTCCGACGGCATTTTGTAAGCAAAACTATGCCCAAAAAACTCTTCTGCGAACTCCGACCGACGTCTAAGAGTGTGTCGGTTGAAGGAAGCGCAGGCAGAGCAGGCCGTGTCGTCGTGGTCTGGGCCTAAGCAAGGGAGACAATAAGAGTGGAAATCCTTATGAGGTATTTGTTTCCCACAAGTTAAACAATTATTAACTTTTTCTGACATCGGCTGAGGCAAGAAAGAGTCCCCAACGGGGTACTTAGCTTTTGAAGTCTTTGGATAGCGAAATTACAGGAGCTGGCTGACCGGCACTTGCGAACTGCTTCTGCTTCGGGCACCACGCGGCAAGAAAGACTGAGGAAGATGGCGTCGGCTGACGCTTTTATACCCCAGGCGTTGTGACGCCGGGAAAAGGGCGACATCAGCCGACGCCGGACCCAGACTTTGGAATCCGGCCGACCGAAGGGCTGCCTGAGGCAGGACAACCCATATGTGATGACTGCAGATGCATCCTTGAAGGACATCATCCTCAGAAATTTCTCATAAAAAATAAAGTATAACCAACATCATATGTAGACCAATTAAAAGCCCTATCACTGTATTAAGTTTCCCACCCATTACTGATCTGTGCCTAATCTACAAGGCAGTCTCTGACCCATTCCTGAAGGAAATGTTGCATACTCACAAAACTAACTGCACAAGGTTACCTGCTTCAAAGATCTAAACCTGACCTTTGACATGAATAGATCATGCTGAAGAGACAGATGCACATCCCAGAGACTGCCCCTCCTTTGGAACAGGCTTCCTATTCACATGAAGCAGAGCCCTTCCCTGGCAATCTTCAAGGGCAATGTGGGCCAATGAATGGAAAATCACAAATTCATTCCTGGGATTACGCCCATCTCCCTTGTAAAAAACACGCTTAACTTTCTCCTAGATATAAAAAACTGGGTAAAATCTAGGTAAAACTGACTAGCCTTGTAAGTGCTCTTGAGCCATTATCCTAGTAACCTCCTAAGATCAGTACAGTACAGTTGTGTACACTTACCATAAATGTAGATGTTCGAGTGTATTCACTGTTGCAGTCATTACATTTGGGTAATCTGCTGGCAGGTTGACCTCAGTCAGCCTGAATTCCAAAGTCTTGGGTCCTGCATCGGTTGCTGTCTCCTCTTCCATGACGTCAGGTAATCAGGGGTATAAAACATGCAGCCAATGCCATTTTCTTTAGTTTTTCTTGCACCAGATGTCAGCTGCCCCTACACTCACACACACATATGCATCAGTATAAACTTTACCTTCATCTACAAGCAAATACACTACATAGGTTGTAGAAGATAGAGAAGGAATGATAAAATCCAAAAGAAAAAAGGGGGAAGGCGGGTGGATAACCTGGACTGCAACAGTGAATACACTCGAACATCTACATTTATGGTAAGTGTACACAACTGTACTATGTTCTTCGTGTTTCACTGTTGCAGTCATTACATTTGGGTAGAGTCCCAAAGCTGTGGTTGGGAGGCTGGAACTAGGCAGCAGTAGGAGCGGCTATGAGGCCCCGCAGAACTGCAGTGGCAAAGCCTGCCCTAGATTTAGAGTAGCGTGGCAGATGGTAATGCTTCGTAAAGGTGTGCAAAGAACTCCAAGTAGCCGCCTCTAAAATGTCTCTGGTTGGTACTCCCCTGAGAAAGGTTGCTGAGATGGCTGCAGCTCTGGTGGAATGAGGCCTAATGCCCTTAGGCACTGGCTTGCCATGGTTTAAGTAGCAGAAATGAATGCAATGGCCTAACCACTTTGAAATAGTCTGCTTTGAGATAGGCTTTCCTTGAGATCCTGCAGCATATGCCACTAGTAATTGCTATGTCTTTCTGAAAGCTTTGGTTCTGTCCAAGTAGAATCTAAGCTGTCTGTGTACGTCCAAAGAATGCAGAATTCTCTCCTCCTTGTTCTGTTGATTTGGGTAAAAGGTTGGCAGATGGATAGCTTGGTTAAGAGCCACACTGAACACTACTTTAGGCATAAATGTTGGGTTTGTCCTCAGGGTGACCCTGTCTGGATGAAAAATGATGAAAGGTTCCACAGCCATGAGCGCCTGTAGCTCTGAAACTTGTCTTGCAAAAGTAATTGCTAAGAGCAGAGCTGTTTTCCAAGATAAAAACTTCATATCAGCAGTAACAGCTGGCTCAAAAGGAGGCAGGGTGAGCTTTTCCAAGACATAGTTGAGGTCCCATGCAGGTATTGGTAGTCTCCTTGGGGGCCTTAAATTTTTGGCTCCTCTGAGGCACTGCCTTAATACAGGGTGAGAGAAAAGTGGTGGCTCGGTATTGTAATGAGCCGAAATGGCAGAGGCATGAATATTAATTGATGAAAAAGATAGGCCTTTGTCCAGCATCTCAGTTAAGTATTGCAAAATCTGAGGAATATTTGATACTGCTGTATCAGTTCCTTGTGCCTGGTTCCAGGCACAGAATCGCTTCCATTTTCCAACATAAGACTTTCTAGTACTACGCCTTCTGGCTTCCAGAATGACATTCATCACAGCTTTACTGAGAGGTGCTTTTTGTATGACTACATTATCTGCCATGCTGCCAAGGGCTGTGCATAATCTGATTGTTTTGCTGGGACAGTAGTCGAGGTATTTGAGGTAAGGTCCAAGCTGGGTATAGAGATAAGCTTCTTAGTACTGGATACCAGTACTGACGTGGCCAGTCTGGGGCAATCAGTATCATCTTTGGCTTCTCCTGTCTGACCTTTAGGAGCACCTTGGGGAGGAGAGGCAGTGGAGGAAAGGCATATACTGATAGGTTTTTCCAGCTGAAAGATAGGGCGACCACTTTCCATGCTTGTCTGTGATAAGTCCTTGTCCTTTTTAGTTGGCAATTGAGAGGGAGGCAAATAGATCTATGTCCGGGCATCCCCATTTCCTTGTAATGCTGAAGACTTGTGGATCAAGCTGCCACTCATGGGAATCCATGAGGTTTCTGCTTAGTTCATCTGCCAGAGTGTTTTTCTTTCCTGGCAGGAATTGTGCCTGCAGATGTACTAAGTCAAAGCCGTGTCCCACAAGGTCATGGCTAGTCTGCAAAGGGGGTAAGAATGCGTGTCCCCCTGCTTGTTTATATACCACATAACTATGATGTTGTCTGTCTTTATCGGTAGTTGTCCCGGATAAAGTAGGTCCTTGAAGGCTGTCAGGGCATTTTGAACAGCTAACTTCTCTTTTTGATTGACATGTAGATGCATTTGGCTTGAGGGCCATGTGCCCTGAATGCATCTTCCTGCCATGTGGGCTCCCCAGGCACAGTCTGATGCATCCGTTGTTAAGTGTCTGCCTGGCTGGAGGTAATGTGAATGACTGTCCCTTGTTGTGGTGAGAAGCTTTTGTCCACCGTCAGAACTCCTGTTGCAGGCAGGGAATGAGAGTAATGACTGTTTCCAGGCTGTGGCAATGTTGAGTCCAAACACTTTTTAGGTACCATTGAAGTTTCCTCATATGCAGTCTTGCATATGGAATTAGTAGGATGCAGGATGCCATGAAGCCCAAAGCCTGCAGAATTGTTCTTGCAGATAACTGGGCGTTTGTTGCCAACATTTTGAAATAGGTAGTCAGTTGCCTTTCTTTGTATGGCATGAGATCTGGGCAGTTGCATTCAAGCTTGCACCCAGGAATGTTATCTCTTGTGAGGGTACTAGTTTTGATTTCTTTTTGTTGACTGTGTACCCTAGGTATAGGTTCATACTAGGCTATCTGCTCTAGGGCATTTATAAGCCTAGCCAGAGTGTGTTTGGCTTTCGCCACCCATTTTAAATTAATTCTGCTATGCCCTTTTTCGAGGTTAGTATACTGTGACTTTGTCTAACAGTGACACAGAAGTGAAACCCGGGTTAAACCTACGATCTTGCATCCACTGATCAAGATTCCTCTTGAGGAGAGTCAATGAGGGAGTCTGCCTAACCTGGACTGGGATTTTATTCCAGAGTGAAAGGAGCCTCTGGGTTATGAATCTGTCCCTCCAGCATGTCCTATTTATTTCAGTGCTGAGGTTCAAGTCTCTCGAGCGCGTAGCTTGATGGGATTTGGATTTTTCTGAGGTGCAGCATGTTCATTAATTCCGGGTTGGACATGGATTTATACGTCAGGCACAGATTGCCTCTGAGCAGGCGGTATGCCACTGACTAGAGCTGGAGTTTCTTTAACCGGGCAGCATATGGCATCTGTTTGAGCCCTTTGATCCTCTTGGTGAGGTACTTTTGGGGTCTTTCCAGTTGCTGCAGGTGTCTGGTAAGGTACATCCCAAAAGGGGCATTGTACTCAATTATGGGCCTGATGAGGGATGAGTAAAGAAGCACGATGACCTCCCCTATCTAGATGTGAATCCCTTCATGATTAGGTGGGCTATATAAAATGTTTTTCTAACCACTTTGGCCACGTGGTTGTCAAATGAGAGATTGCTATCAACTTGGGTCCCCAGGTCCCCAATTACTTCTTCTGTACTTAATGGATTACCACCTATGTGGTAATTTGTGGGCACTTTGTTTTTGCCAAAGGGGATGACTATACACTTTTTGGCGTTTAGCTTGAGGCCATGGCTCTGGCACCAGTTGTCTGTTACTATGAGGCCCTTTTGGAGGATGCTTGTGTCGGCTGGAGAGTCGATTATGGCGCCCAGTTTGCAGTCATCTGCGAACTTGGTCAGCCACAGTCCTTCCGTGTTGGCCTGTATCTCCGAGAAATATATACCAAACAAGAGAGGTCCCAGGACTGAGCCTTGTGGGACGCCACTTGTAACTGGTTTGGAGTCTGACATGGCTCCAGCAATTCTAACCATGTGGGTTCTGTCCTTGAGCCAGTTTGCAACCCATCTAGTGACATAGGGGTTTATATTTAAGCTGGTGAGCTCATTTATAATGCCCGAGTGGGGTATTGTATCGAAGGCTTTTGTGAGGTCCAGGTAGGCGGTGTGGACCACCTTCCCCTCAATGGCCTTGGTGACTGTTTCAAAGAAATCGACCAGGTTTAAGAGGCAGGATCTGCCCCTAACAAAGCCAAACTGGGAAGGATCCAGTGTCTGTAGGTCCCCAATATCTTTATTTATGAGGCCCATGATGATCCTTTCCATAGCTTTGTAGACCAAGCTAGTCAGGCTTATGGGGCGATAGTTTCCAGGATCCGTTGAGGCACCACCTTTGTGAAGAGGGACCACTGTTGCTGTATGCCACTCTTTGGGTACATATCCTGTAGTAAGGCTGATATTGAACAGTAGATTTATGTTTGGGTTTAGCTCTTCTTGGAATTCATGTAGGATGCAGCCCGGGACACCGTCTGGTCCCATTGATGCTGTGTTTTTTGCTTTGGAGAGGGCGGCTCTTACCTGAGCATCTGAGATGTCAGGGGGGCAGCACTCTGCTGGGATAGATATTTGCCCTTTTGGTGGGGGGAGGGGGAGTTTGCCCTGAACCTGTCAGCTAGGATGTTGTCAATGTCTGGGTTCGGTGTATTTTTTGTCATTTTGGACTAATTCTGAGCATATCTGGGAATTCCCACCAAGGTTCTTAACATAACTAAAGAAAGCCTTGTGATTATCCTTAGTGTCCTGTGCAATTTTTCTCTCGAAGCTGGCCTTAGATGATTTTATGAGTGCCCATAGTTTTTTACTAATACTGATCAGAGATGCCTTCCCTTTTTGGGATTTTGCTCTATCATGTAGTAGCTTCCTCCTTCTATTGTATAGTTTGTTTATGGCTGGGGTCCACCAGACAGGACGTCTGCCTTTGGAGGATTGGGTCTTGGCTTTATTTGGGATTGCATGTTCCATGCATTCCTGAAGGTATTCATAGAATGCGTTTATAAAGGATTCTGCGGTCTGGGCCATATTTTCCACAGGCCCGGGGGCTTTGAAGGATTTCACCTCGGTTTTGAGGAGTGTGAAATTTGCTTTAGAGAAGTTTTTCACTGTGGTTTTCTGGGCAGGGGGTGGGGTTGGGATGTGAATACCCAGTGAGATTAGTTTATGGTCTGATCTTTCCAGTGAGGGATAAACTTCTGGTCTGGAGCATAGAGTCCCCATGTTGGTGATGATCAGGTCCAGTATGTTTTCCCTTCTTGTGGGAGTGGTAACAAGTTGTTCCATAGCATTTGAGTTTATAAATTCTAGGAACCTTTGGGCTAGGGTGTTGGAGCTAGAGTAATGCTCCCAGTCTATGTTTGGGTAGTTGAAGTCGCCCAATATAATGATGTTTGGAGAGACCTTCATATTTTCCAGTGTTCTCAGGGAGGCCGAGTGGGGTTCCTGGGTTTGGGAGGGTGGTGTGTAGCAGGCTATAAACTGGAAGGCAGTTTTACCCACTGTTAGTTGCACATGGATAGTCTCTGATGCTTAGTGCTGTGCCACCAACCTGGAGGTGTGGGTATCTTTGACGAATATTGATACTCCCCCTTCCTTTTGTGGTTCAGTCCAAGTTTTGGGGCCGAAAAGCATGGTATGAGGTATAACCTGGTAGTGCTGGGGTGCTCTCGGGAGCCTTGGACCAGGTTTCTGTTACTGCACAGATATCGATGTTCTCCATGCTAAGGAGAGTTTTGAGTGCGTGCATGTTGAGGTTTAGACTTCTGGCGTTGAGTAGCATTACTCAGTTTCTTATCCCTTGTGATACCTATGAAGGTGGGTTTGTCTTTTGATCCTTGCCTAAAAAAGGCACTATGGGGGTAGCAAGAGCCTTTGGCAATATCCGAAAGCCCAGGGGTGACAGGTGCAAGCCATCCCTAGCGAAGCATAGTGGCTTGTCAAGCATGTCATCCCAGGCTGACAGGCATTGGATCCCCTTTGAATGACACCAATACTTAAGCCAATTGTTGAAATTGATCATCTTGTCTTCATACTGTGGCATCATTCTTGGTGAGGGTAAGATGCTACTCAAGGTCAGGGTCATACCGGCCTGGGCTACATGCTCAGAGTGCTCCTCTATATCTCTTTTCATGTAGTCCAGGGAGGTACGTCTCAGGTCATTCACACCAGCATGGACAATGACGGAGTCATATTTGTACTTGCCTTGGAGTGACCTGAGTGCTTGTGTTATGTGGCGGATCCTAGCGCCAGACAGGCAGCTCACTGTGACCTTCTCCTTGTTCAGCCTGGTGAGCGGGACGTCAGTGTGCCTGACGATAGAGTCACCTATTACAAGTGTATCAGGTGTGTTGTTTAGCCTTAAGGGCTGTGACTGTTCGGCACACTGGCTTTGTGAGCTATGTGTTGCACATGTTTTGTTTTGGGGTAGCGGTTGCTTGGGTGTCTACTTTGGAGGTCTCTGCTGCTTAGGCAGATTTTTATTTAGAGCCTCTGTGTATGTTTTTGTGTGTTTATGTGTTTGGTTTGCTGTCGTGGTAGGTCTATGTGAGACTGGAATTGTAGTGAGTGTGGTTTCCTTCTCCTCCTGACTGGTTACGCCAGTACCGAGTTGAGAGAGCTTAGCCTCAAGTTTGGCTATATGGTTGCATCTCTCACATGTGTTGGAATTTGTTGGGAGGAGGAGAGGGTTGTCTGTGTACATGAGGCAGTTGTAACATTGCCTCAAGATTCCCAGATTCACCAGCTGGACCGGAGAGGAGATTGACAACTGACCTTTGGACATGCTAGAATAGTATTGGGAATTCCTTTACAATTGAAAAAAAGGGCCAATGGGGAACAAGGTACTCAAGGGGAGTTTGTGAGGGTGTAGTGCTTTTAATTTTTTAGTGCTGACTTATATAATTGCTTTAGTGAGTAAGTGCCAGGCAACTTAAATACAAAAACGACAAACAGTAACTTTCTTTCAAGTGAAACAAGGAAATAAGTACAGTAAGCAATGCAGATATCACTAGGGATCCACTAGCTGGACTAGCTCCACAAGCGCTGAAAAGCCGCGTTTTAGGTGGAATTAGCGTTGCAGGGAAATAACAAGCAAACAAACAACAAGCATACAAACAAAGCTAGATTCAGCAGGCCTGGATCTAGTCTATGCTACAGCAAACAGGGTGTACCAATTTCAGTAAGACGCAGTTCAAATATGCAGGCACTATAAGCTTTTAACCAGAAATTCCCAGCTCAGAAGGGCAGAGTCCAGCCTCTCCTCCCACAAGAGTGCAGACCACGAACCTTCTTAATGTAAAATAATTGGCCTGAAGCCCAAGTGCTTAAACCAGAACTAATACACTTTTAGAATAACAGACACTGAGCCCTCAATCAGCAGTTCACAACTTAGAAGGATGTAAGCTACCTGTCCTGCTACCACAGTGCAGGCCACAAACCTTCCTAATGTAAAACAACTGGTCTGAAGCCCAAGTGCTTAATCCAAAAGACTTAGAATGATAGCTACACTTTTAGTTACTACCAAGCAGTAATAAATACAATTGAATACTTTAAAGAATGCCTGGATTAGTGCTCAAGTTATACAAACAAACCTAGATTCAGCAGGCCTAGATCTAGTCTATGCTACAGCAAACAAGGTGTACCAGTTTCAGTAAGAAGCAGTTCAAATATGCAGGCACTATAAGCCTTTAACCAGAAATTCCCAGCTAAGAAGGGCAGAGTCCAGCCTCTCCTCCACACAAGAGTGCAGACCACAAGTCCTCAATGTAAAATAACTGGCCTGAAGCCCAAGTGCTTAAACCAGAATTAATACACTTTTAGAATAACAGACACTGAGCCCTCGATCAGCAGTTCCCAACTTAGAAGGATGTAAGCTACCTGTTCTGCCACTACAGTGCAGACCACAAACCTTCTTAATGTAAAACAACTGGTCTGAAGCCCAAGTGCTTAAACTAAAAGGCTTAGAATGAGTTACACCAAGCAGTAATAAATACAACAGAGTACTTTTTAAGATGACGCAAAAGCAAAATGAAGTATGAAGAAACACAAATACAGTAAAAGCAGATAAAATTATTATTATTTTTTTTTTTGAGTGAGCAAATGAGATGGGCCCAGGATTTACAGGACAGAAACAAGTGCAAATGCAGATGTATTATACAAATGTATGTTAGAAGTCTTTTCACAAATGCCAGATGTTGAAGAAGAATGTCCTTGTTCTCTGCTTGAAGGAGACAGGTGTCCAAGCAGGGATATATTTGTATTCCTCTCTGTCTGCAGAATGCAATTACTGGTGCCAGGCACTTTGTAAAGACCCTGGGTGCAGTAGATAAGCCAAAGGGCAGTGCAGAGAATTGGTAATGCACTGAACCAGCCTTGAATCTTGGGTATCTTCTGCATGACTGTCTGATTGGGACATGCAGGTGTGCCTCTTTTAGGTCTAAAGTCACAAGCCAAGCATTCTTGCCCAGCATGGGCAGAAGCTGCTGCAAAGTCAATATTCTGAATTTTGGAATATCCAGGAAAGTGTTCAGAATAGATAGGTCCAGTATCGGCCTCCAGGCCTTATCTTTTCTGGGTACCAAGAACCGTCTTGAGTAAAATCCTTGTCCCTGCTCTTGCTCTGGTACTTGTTGAATGACCCCCATATCCATGAGGGATGAGACTTGTTTTTGTGCCTCTGCCCATTGATTTTTTGGCAGATCTGGCCAGCTGTTTGCCTTTGGCAGAGTATGGAAATGGAACTTGTAGCCTTTTGACACTATATTTAGAACCCACTTGTCCTGGGTTATGATATGCCAATTTTGAACAAAAAGTGCTAATTTTCCTCCTAAGGGTGCTACCAGAAGATAAGTGCTTGGTGCAGGCAGGGGGAAAGTCATTGGGACTGTTTTCTGTATGTTTGTGATCCATCTTCTCCAGCTTTGGAGGTAGAAGCACCCCATTGCTTGGGCCTATAAGAACCTTGCACCTGGGATCTGCCCCTAGGGCGTCTGGATCTGCCCCTTTGAGGTCTGTCTGACACAGGAAAGGGCCAATTTTTTGTAGGCCAGTGTCTACTAAACCTAGGTGGTTGTACCTGTAAAAAAATCTTTGACAGTTTGCATAGATTTAGCTTTGTCCTCCATTTTCTTTAATACCTCTTCTGCCTTAACACCAAACAAAGTATCATGTTGTAAAGGTGCATCTAGTAATTTAACTTTAACATGATCACGCAGATTTTGTTCCTTTAACCAGGCATGCCTCCTAATTACAGAGCCCGTAACTGCGGCCCTGCAAGAGGCCTCCAAAGAATCAAAACCACATTGCAAAGTATGTTTTCCAACTTGTTCTGCTGCATACAATAAATCCTGCATTTCCTTGTTTCCTGCACATTCAGAATTTAACATTTTCTGTTTAAGCAATCCCATGACATGTTGCTGATACTTAAGCATATGGAATTGACAGTTTAAGGCCCTTATAGCCAAAGTTGCAGATGTGTAAACCTTTTTTCCCCATCTATCCAGTGCCCTTGAATCTCTGTCAGAGGGTGTTGGGTTTTTTGCTGTGGAAGCCTTAACTCCCTTTGGTCCCTGTGAAATAGTTTCTGGGCCAGCAGCAGGGTTTTTAAAAATAAATTTGTGTGAGTAAGGAACCCTGTAATATCTGTCAGGCTTAACAAGAGCTGGGGGTAAGGAGTCAGGGGTCAGACTAGACTCCGAAAACACATCATCTACAATGTCTAACAGGTGAAATGGCTAGAGGCCTGTGCTGAGATAGTAAAAGAAAATCCCTGAGCCTCTTTTTAGATTCTGAAAAACCTTGGCTCTCCCAGTGGAAATGCTCCCTCATGGTATGCAAGGTTTCCCCAAAGGAATAGTCCTCAGGAGGAGATGCTGAAGGAATAGATTCTTCAGCATCAGAATCCTCATAAGGAGGAAGTGAATATTCCTGATCAGAAGAGGTATCAGAAGAAATAGAAACCTGATCTGAAGATTCACAGTCAGTGTCTTGCCTAGGCCTCTTATCAGGAGGCGGATGGGAACCCCTGATCAAGGTAATCAAGTCTTCGGTCATTTTGAGCATCTGTTTTTTGGGCACAGAGGCCTGTCCACGTGGCTCTTGAGTTTGTTTCCTTGCTTTAGAAGGTGCTTTAGTCTTTGCCTTTGAAGGTGAAGTCGTTTTAATGTAAAGGTGTTTAGGTCTGAATGCACTCTCAGAAGCCGGTACCTACTCAGTGGCTCCGGACCCATCTAAGGGATTAGCGTCCGCGGCTCCAATACCTTGAGTATCCAGTGGCATGGCTGACTCCACGTGGGAGTCGGTAGCGGCCCGCGACTCTAAAGTAGCAGGCGTCAGGGGCTGCGAAAGTGCCTCACTGAGAATCGGCGACTGGCTTAGGAGAAGCTTTGTCGTTGGTTTTGGGCCTCGGTTGTTTTTCTCTATCCTTTTCTTTGCGTTTGCGGATGGCTATCCCACGACATTTCAGGATAATTAAACTGGCGTCCAAAAAAGTTTAAAGCAAAATCATACCGACGCTTAACAGTGCGTTGGTTAAATCTAGCACAAAGCCGACAACCAGTAGCGATGTGATCAGGTCCTATGCAATGAATACAATAAGAATGAAAATCCTTATCAGGTATTTACTTTCCACAAGAAATACAATTAACTTTTTCTGACATCGGTCTGGAGCAAAAAAAAAAAGTTTCCCCAACAGGGTACTTGGCTTTATTGAAGACTTCAGATCTGAAACTCAAACACGAAAATCTCAGGAGTTGGCCGACTGGCACTTGCGAATTGCTTCTGCTTCGGGCACCGCACGGCAAGAAAGACTGGAAAAAATGGTGTCGGCTGCATGTTTTATACCAGACGACCTGACCTCATGGAAGAGGAGATGGCAACCGACGCAGGACCCAAGACTTTGGATTTCAGGCCGACTGAGGGCAACCTGCTAGCAGATTACCCAAATGTAATGACTGCAACAGTGAAACACGAAGAACATCCTAAAACAGCTGGCATGGGAAATTAAAAAAAGATCCAACCATTTAAAAGTAATCCAAAAGGAAATGTGTCAATTTGCTTTTGTATGTTCTTGTAAAACATCTCTGGATGATCTTAGGAGAGTAAGACACAACCCCAGCCATTAAGAGAACTGGGGAACCTATTTGGTTAATTAACAGGAGTAAAGTTTCAGTTGAGTCACTAGGTTCTGAAGAGCTTTAGATATAGAGGCTTCTTCAGAAACTGAGGCCACAGCAGAGGAAACCACACTGAGACCACAATGGGGTTATGCGAATGACTTGTGCTTTATGCTCGACTTTCTGGATGAATTCTGACATAAGGGGAAATGGGGGTAAAAGATTATAAATGAGTCCCAAGGGCTATTTTAGGAATGACACAATTCCTGGGATGCTGTAGTTGGCACTAGTCCAGGATGCAAACAGGTTGCAGAAAGACTGGCCTTTTTGGCAGACTGTTTATGCTACTAACACAGTTGTGGAACCACTTGTGTAGCAATAAGTAATGACAGTTTATCCACTACAGTGCTGGCCTCAGCATGGATAGGCATTCTCATTAGAAAGAGACTAGTTGATCCACTTCACACCCATACCATCACGACTTCTTAAGAAATGGGATAAAAAAATGAGTTTCTTCTTACTTAGGGTTTTATTATTCTACAGCCAACAATGTTGGTGTAGATGGCAACTGTACCATAGGGAAGGGAGTCCAAAACAGCCTATAGAGTGAAGAGGACCACCATCATTTCCAGAATGCCAGTACGCGGACTGGCCTTTGGTTGTGATCATTCATCTTAGACTGTCTGCCCGTGACAATGCTCCCACCCTTTCTCACCTTGTATCAGTCTGATATCCCTTCCCCTCCTCTGGAATGAAAAAGAACCTCAAGTAATAACACTATCCTCTATAATCTGAGATTACTTTTATGATGGCTGCTTTACGTGAAAGTCCCATTTCTTTTTACAGACACATGAGTATACTAGGCAAATAATCACGTGGACCATAAGATGCCTAGTTATATGCACCTTTAAGTAGACGTATTTAATTCTTGCCACCATTTTGAAGCACTTAATAGTGCTCACCTCTCAAAGCAGTACACGACAATCAAGGTGTAAACTGGCATCTACCCATCCAGTCATCAAGACTAGCCTTAAAGGTAGTCAAAGTAATACTTTATTTGACCTGTAGTATTAACATATTTCACAGGCTACAAATACGTTGAGTTAGGAACATATCTCTTTAGCGAGTCTTGTTTATGTGTTGGTGTAGATTTAAGTCCTTAATGCAGGTGATTGTGGAGCCACTGGTTCTGCAAAAGAAATAGGAGCTCAAACAGGACTGGGTCTTGCCAGGGTGCCAAAAAAGCAAGACACAAGTCACCTGACACCAAACCTGTAGGCTACAGAGTGCATGGAGAGTTGTGCTACGTTATCAGGGTAGCTGAAGGATTTATGACCCTAAATGTTCTTGTCATAAATCTCTAGGGCCTTTTAAGTTGAGAGATACACTTTGATTTGTACTGTATTCAATGATAGGTTTGATAAGAGAGGAGTACAGTGGTAAGATTATGATAGGTTTGATAAGAGAGGAGTACAGTGGTAAGATTATGATAGGTTTGATAAGAGAGGAGTACAGTGGTAAGATTATGATAGGTTTGATAAGAGAGGAGTACAGTGGTAAGATTATGATAGGTTTGATAAGAGAGGAGTACAGTGGTAAGATTATGATAGGTTTGATAAGAGAGGAGTACAGTGGTAAGATTATGATAGGTTTGATAAGAGAGGAGTACAGTGGTAAGATTACTTCTTTAAATCTTGAAGATATTCCCCTGGCAATCAACTGGGACAAAGATTTCTGGTCTGTGGTGGAAACATAACTGAATGAGAGAAAGCTATCCACATAAGTACCTAGATCTCTTATGACCTTTTATGTCTGTGAAGAGGGGTACCATTTATAACATTTGAAGGGGAACAACCTTTCTGCCAAATATTACTATGGTGTATTTTTTTCACTTAGTTTGTGAACATTTTTTTTGGACACACCATGAATGTGTATATTCCAGGCCTTACTGCAGCTGTTGAATCCCTGGCAGTTGTTGCAGAGGATTAAGGTACTGTTAAAGAGTGGTTTCCTGTGGTCCATGTTCAAATCCCTAACTGTGTGGCTCTGAGCAAGTCACTTAACCATACAATGCTCCCAAGCTGAGTCTGAAAAAGGTCCATGAAGATCAGTACTCTTTCCTGGTAAACAAATAAAATATAAGTGGAAGACTGGATAACACTGCCCATTTTGCAGTTAAAAGCAAACTTAGTCAACCACATTTCTGGGATATCGGCTTGGATGTCTGCAAAATAAATGCCAAACAGGATAGGGCACATAACTGATCCCTGTGGCACCTCATTAGTTACAAATTTACATTCAGAGTGGAAAACAGCAACTTTCACAACTTGAGATCTGTTGGACAACTAATTTGCAATCCAGCAGACAATGCTGGGATTTACATTAAGCTTGTCTAGTTTTCCAATAATACAAGCATGGGGGATAGTATCAAAAGCCTTAGCCAAACCAAGATGAGCAGTGTGTACAGAATGACTGCAGTCCACAGCCCCTGTAACCTTTTCAAGGAAGCTAACTAGGTTCAGGAGACGAGACCTGCCCTTTATAAAATCCTATGCCTGCATAAATGAGTTCTGCTATGATATGTTCCACGGTCTTGTATATAAGGCTGGTGAGGCCGATGGGTTTATAACTAACTAGGTCTGTAATGGGGCCAACCTTGTGTAGCAGAGACACAGTGACTGTTCTGCAGGCATCAGGAACTAACCCTATATGTAGTCTGGGCTGAAAACGTTTAACAAAAGATTAGATTATGTATACTTGGCAATGATGAAAATACCACCCGCTACACTGTCTGGTCCCATGGACGTATTATTTTAGCCTGTTGACAGACATTCTAATACTTGCTACAAGGTGATTACAGGGGAAACATTTTAAGTTCTCTGGGATAGTGGGGGCAATAAAGTGGACAGGAGTGGTAAAATTAGCACTAAACCTTTGGTGGAGGTCTGGACAGCAGGATTCAAGAGTGGGATTTCTTCTTTGAGGGTTCTTGTGACTGCAGAACCAATCACAGGTGTCTGAACCCAGTAAATGCACTCACTGGGAGGCTGATCTCGACTGTCCTCTGTGGAACATGTGCCATAAAAGATGTTTTTTTCTACGACTCTATGATGATGAAAGCAATAATACTGTCAGCAAAGGGAAGGAAATACCAAGGAAGAAGACTGTGGAGGTGGGGACTGAAAAGCCCTCTGCATGACCCTTTGCACAGATGCTCTGGGTTCTATCAGACATCCACTGCTTTTCATCATAATTTCAAGGATCTCACCAAAATGTCATATCATATGTGGATGATAACTGGAAGTCTGCACCATTTCGACTATCTGCATTTGGGGAAGTATATTCCAATGGAAAAAGTCAACCTGCCCATACCTGCACACATACTACTTGCATCTACATGGAGGAGGTGTTTCTGAGGAAGTGGGAAAAGATGGATTAGTTTCAGACATGGAGAGATGTCTCACTAGCAGTTCTTCAAACTCCATTTTCCTGTCAAGAGTGAATGCAACAACATCCAACACCCGATATCAAATTCCATAAACACCAAAAACAATAGCATCTAGCTTTGCCCACAGACCCTAGCAAGGGGCAACTCTCTGGCCTGAACCTTGCACTGACTATCTCAAGCCAAAAGGCTCGAAAGCAATAACAGAGACTTGCAGCATTGCTATCAAGCTCAGCATGGATACAGACAGTTCAACCCCAAACTCTTGAGGCCTGTAAACATGTCTGGCTCCGATGGTGATGGCATCATCAATGTGGAAGGTGTAAATGGCTGTGGATCTTGGCGCTGAAACCACATCTGGCATTGACAGTTTTGCTGACACCAACATCAGCAGCAGCAGGATGCTGAATGGTCTCATCAGTACTGACACAGTAATAGTGGCTGGCAAGGATAGCTTGGAAGGAGCAAACAAAAAAGACAAGGAATACATGCCCCTCTCCACTGTCGATGAAACCCATTTCCAACTGCATCTTCTTGAAGCCCAAACCCACAGTGACAATGAAAGCATGGAAGGCAAAGAACTGCTTTGGTAGACAACACTTGGACAACATCCGAGACTGATCCCAGGAGGTATGTAGAGAGTATGCACTATTCTACCTACAAAGTCCAGGTGACAGATTATCAGTCATAATGACTGAAAGCTTTAAAACAGCTGCTGGATAAACCACATGAGCAGAAGCTGACACTTCCACCATATTTGTCTGTTTTTGGCTGGTGCTGGGTAAGAGTCCTTGGAAAAAAAAACATACCTAAACACTGTGTCTGGAGCATTTCTTCCCCAGCTTCTGAAAATGGGCTCTGTTCCTGTTGGACTTTCCCAGTAAACAAATGCTAAATAAACTTATTTTGTCTATGTAATATCTAAGTTTGGGTCAATGGATGCCAGAAGAGCCTACCTCAGGTCTGTACAATGAAAGGGTCAACCCTCGTAACGAAAACAGAGGAAGAAGCTCCTTACAGCACAGACCCTTCCCTAAGCAACAAACCCTTGAGAATCAATGTATTTTTTTCCTATCTCAAAGTTCTGGAATCAAAAGCCTTACAAGTGTCACGTTTTTCATTCAGGTAATCTGCACAAAGAGAGACTACACATCTGCTACTTCTGTCCTAGGAAGAAATTTTATGACCAAACTTAAGAATTTTTTGAAACCCAAAACCCAAGCTATTTACGACTACACACTGAGAAAACCAAAAATAATACTTACAGGTGATTGTATTATTAAACAGAAATTAATACTGAAGTCAACAGATGAGAACCACAACAGCCAATACCTGCAAAAGGGGCAACAGCAGTAACACATACAATTTGAAGCAATTTTTTGTGAACACGAAAAGAGACTGAAAAGAATCTTAAAAGCTGTAATGGAAAACAAACGTCTGAGAAGGGAAGCCTTCCAGATCTGGAATCTCTGACAAGTTTTTATTAGAATCTTTTCCTGGGCATTTCTTTGGCCTTATGGGAAAAAAGAAGTTATGTACTCACCATAACGTTCCATCTGAGTAGGTAACTTCATTTGTCTGCAACCTGTGGGTATCAGATCCGACTCGGATCCGAGCCGGCAGGTTTCCAAGCTAATAGATCCGAGCTCCAAGCACCTCCCCCTACCCATAATGCCCTGCCATCTCCCTCTAACCCTCAGATCGAGTTTTCCAAAGGACAATAAGGAATTCCATAACCTAGGAGTGGTTCCAAACTGTTACAATGACGTCCATGAAAGGAAGCCATATCCTGACTCTTAGATAATGAACTAAGGGTGTGGGGGATGGAGGGCGGGTCAGTTACAGACAAATGAAGTTACCTACTCAGATGGAACGTTATGGTGAGTACATAACTTCTTTATCTGAAGTAGTTAACTTCATTTGCTCTGCAACCTGTGGGACAGAGTCCCCAGCTACCAACAACTTGGGAGGCCCTGATGGAAGGATATTCCGGAGCACTGCTGAGCCAAACGATGCACGCCCTTTGGAGATCAAATCCAATTTGTAGTGTGTAATAAAGGTATGAGAGGAAGCCCAAGTAGCTGCCGAGCAAATGTCATCCAAGGAAACCTTTGACCAGAAGGCAGCAGAAGAGGCCATGAATCGGGTAGAATGGGCTCGTACTCTCTGGGGCTAAGGACGACCAGAGCTTTTGTAAGCTAGGAGAATGCACTGTGAAATCCACCTAGCTAAGGTTACCTTAGTAACTGGCTTGCCCAGACAAGATTTTGCAAAGGAAACAAAAAGTTGGTCAGATTTTCAAAGATCTGCTGTTCTATTTAAGTAAAAATGTAACTGCCTGTGAACATCCAGACAATGAAGTCTGTATTCGCCTTTATTTTGAAAATTTGGAAAGAAAACAGGCAGATTAAGGGTCTGGTTGATGTTGACTTCCGAAGCCACCTTGGGAAGAAAGGAGGGATTAGTCCTGAGGGAGACCCTGTTTTTATGAAAAATGATATAGGGAGGTTTACTGCAAAGAGCATGAAGCTCTGATATTCTTCTCGCAGAAGTAATGGCAATCAGAAAGGCCATTTTCCATTATACATATTTCAAATCAACTGAAGCTGCGGGCTCAAAGGGGGGCCCAGTCAGAGCTTGAAGAACTAGGGTAAGATCCCATGGGGGAACTGGATCTTTAATGGATGGTCTTAACAAAAAGGTTCCTTTCAAGAAAGCCTTGCATATTTTGGAGGATGCTAATGGCCCTGAGCTGTTACCAACATGGTAGTGGGAGATAGCTGCCAAATGAACTTTAATAGGAGAAACACTGGCTCCTTGCTCAAAGGTATGTGAAAGAAAGTGTAGGACTCCTGGAATAGGAGCCGTAAAGGGATCTAGGTTCCTGTGCTCCACCCAGATTGAGAAACGTTTCCATTTACTGTTGTAGACCTTCCTGTTGGATGGTTTATGGGTGGCCACCAGGATGGCTTTAACCGCAGATGATATACTGGGAGTCCTAGCCATCAAGGGAACTGGATCAACCAATCTGACAGCTTCAGGCAGTCCAGATTGGGGGTCTTCAACCCTAAAGGGTGAGAGATTAGATCTGGTTTGGGATCCAAAACTCAAGGAGGAATTGTACTTGAGACCGTAGGTAAGGGAACCAGGTTTGGCGAGGCCAAAATGGGGCTATGAGGATAATTCTGCTCCCCAACCGACGAGCTTTCTGCAAGAATGTTGTCATCAGGGGAAGAGGAGGATAAGCATACAGAAGACTGGATGGCCAAGCATGAACTAGAGCATCTCTGGGGGTTTCCCCTGGTGGGGGAATGTTCGAAGGCGAGGCGAAGAGATCGCAGCAAGGTTGACCCCATTGGAGAAAGATCTGTTTCGCTACAGCAGGGTTCAGAGACCACTCGTAAGGTGAGAGGATCGTCCGACTCAACCTGTCCGCTAAGATGTTTGACCGACCCGGTATGTGCGTTGCTATGAGAAAGCGGTTGGTGGATATCGCCCATTCCCATACTCCATTGCCTCCCTGCAAAGTGGATAGGATCTGGTTCCCCCCTGTTTGTTTACGTACCAAACTACCTCCATGTTGTCTGTCTGAAGTGCAATAGTTCCTGGAGGGAGAAGGGGATGGAGAGCTTGCAACGCTAGAAGCACCGCCCTCATCTCCAGGACGTTGATATGCAGTGAGGTCTCTGTGGAAGTCCACGTGCCTTGGACGGATCTGCCCAGGCAATGCCCCCCCCCCCACCCGAGGAGAGAAGCGTCCGTGGTCACCGTGACTTGGGGAGGGGGTATAACAAAGGGGCCGGCCTTCTCGAAGATCTCTGGAGTGGAGCCACCAAAGAAGCGATTCCCTGCAAATCCTGGTGAGAGGAATAGGTGTGGTCAGGGGTTGACAGAGGATGGACCATTGTACTTGTAACGTCCACTGAAGGACCCTCATCCTGTGGCGAGCGAAGGGGGATAGATTGATGGCTGCTGCCATAGATCCCAGGGCGCTCAAGACTAGTTCCGCTGGTGGGGCTGAGGATCGTAATAGATTTAGAATGTGAAGGCTCAGATTGCGAAGCCTGTCCGTGGTCAGAAAGACTGGATTGAGTAGTGTCTATCCTGGCCCCTATGAATTCCAAAATCTGAGTGGGTTAAAGGGAGGATTTCTGGAGATTTATCGTGACCCCTAGGTGGTGGGCAAGGCGTAAGAAGTAGTCCCTGCCTGAGCAGAGTTGATGCCTGGTGGGGGCGGTTAGGAGCCAGTCGTCCAGGTACAGAAAGACCTGTATTCCCTGAAGCCTCAGGTGGGTCCCTACAACTGCCATGACCTTTGTGAACACCCTGGGGGCTGTGGTGAGACTGAAGGGTAGGACCCTGAACTGATAATGGCTGGCTCCCAGCCGAAAGCGGAGGAACCTCCTGGATGGTCTGTCCATCAAAATGTGGTAGTACACATCCTTGAGGTCTACTGAGCATATCCAGTCATTCTGCTGTAGAAGTGGGAGAATGGATTGAATAGAGACCATCCGGAACTTTTCCTTGGCAATTGACAGGTTCAGCGTTGACAGGTCGAGGATGGGTCACAAGTCCCCAGTCTTTTTTAGCACCAGAAAGAACCTGGAGTAAAAGCCTGATCCGGATTGTTCAGGGGGGACGCGCTGGATGGCTCTTTCTTAGCAGCCCTAAGATTTCTGATGCTGCTGCCTCCCTCTGATCGGGTGGGACATCGGGGAGTTTTGTTACTCGGGGAGGGTGAGATAGGAAGGGGACTGAATATCCTCTGGATACGATTTGGAGCACCCAGCGATCTGTTGTGATGGACTCCCATTTTGCCAGGTGTTCCGAAAAGTGCCCCCCCTCCCCGACTGCCTCCAGAGAGGAGCAGTTGGGCAACCCCTCAGGGCTGTTGCACGGGGAGAAGCAGATCCCGATGGCAGACGTCTTCCCGTCTTACTCGCTCTGGAGAAGCGTGTCACTGACGGTTTTGCCAAAGAGTGTGGAACCGTCGAATGGGGCATTCACGAAGGACACCTTGAAGGGTTCCGCAAAGTCGCAGAGATGGAGCCAGGCTTGTCTACGTAAGATGATGCCTCTTCCGCTAGCTCTAGCTGCTCCCTCTGTAGCATGGGAAAGGAGCCGCATAGACGTGTTGGTGATTGACTTGAGAGTGGCCATTCAAGCCAAGAAGGTATGCTTGTCCTCGGCCGACATGGACTCTGGGGGTGACGCAGCGTACTCTTTAATCAGGTCTAATCACATGTGCCATATAATTCAGTGACCTTACACAGAAGGTCGCTGAAGAAAACATCCGCTTTCCCAAACAGTCCATCATCCGAGACTGTCTGGAGGATGCACCAAGGAAGTCTCCTGTGCTAATTCCTTTTTAGTGGCAGCCGCCACCATCATGGCATCCACTAGGGCACCCTTGCTCCAAACTGTCCTGTCCGTGGGAGGGCTGAGGATCCTGTCCGGTCTCTCAGGAATTGGTTCAACAGTGTCCGGTTCCTTCCATGCCCTGGTAGTAATGAGGTCTACCAGGGGATCGGCGGGAGGGGACACCCAAGAGGTAGATAGGCCTGCGTCAAACACCTCCAGATACATAGACTCATCCGAGGAAGGTTTTTGGGCAGACCACCCCCTTCTAATGCGTAACATTTCCATGATGTCTCCGAAGGAGACTTCTTTGGGGGGTGACCTTGGGGAACCTTCCCCCTTCCTCCAAGTCCGTGTCCTCTGTGAGGGACTCGGGTGAGTCCAAGTGCCTCCTCTTGCACTTCCATTTGTGAGGGACCTCCTCGGGGGGGGGGGCTGTCCGAAGAGGCCTCACCAACTTCCCTATGGGAACAATCTGGGATGTAGGCGCAGGCTGTCCCTGGGGCCGGATGATGGGGGGACAGGCCCGTATGAGTGGGAATGGCGAGTGGATCCGAAGAAAGAGCCTGGGGCCTCGAATCCCTCGAGAGAGCCCTCTCCATGACGTCGAATGCCGAGTGGGAACTGCTTTCCCTTGGATCCGAAAGCATTCCCCTTGGATCCGATGTGCAGATCGGTGCCGAAGGCGACCCGACCGGATCCGAAAGGGTAGTGTGCTCCGACCTTGACGGAGCCGAAGGTCCACTGGCCCTCTCAGATCAGACGTTCAGCTCACGGCCCCGAGAGCTCGGATCCAAAAATGGATCCGACAGACTCGAGGGTGCAGTCGGTACCGAAGTAGGAAGCACTGTCGGCGCCGACCCTACCCCGGCTCCGAAGCTAGTCGGATCTGAAAGCTTCGAGCCCCGAAAGCGGGTCGGAGAAGGAGCGATGAGGGCGAAAAAAGGTGTTGAGCCCCCCCCCCCAGTGGGGGGGGGGGGCAAGAGCACGCCCATCTGCATTGGGGCCTGAAGAAATCGACACATCATCCCGTCCATATCAACATCTGACAAGCTTCTGGTGGATCTAGAGGAGGCCACCGAAGCCAGCCGGGAAGGCCGCCTGGATGACCTCGAAGGCGACTGGGTCTCCTCCTCCGGCTCCAAGGAGAATCGTGGAGAACGGAGCCGAGAGGGGGAAGGCCCGGAGACCTTAAGGGGAGAGGCGAGCTTTTTAGACAGCGGTGCAGAAGAGGTGGATTCGGACTGCCTTTTATGGCTCCGGTGCCTCTCCTTCTCTCTTTCTCTATCTTTCTTCTCTTTTTTCCTGCTTTCCCTTTCCTCCTGGGCCAAGGTGGGAGGGTGAGTCCCGGCCAGGAGATCAGGAGTGACAGGTGGGGCAGCCGCGGCCGGCGCCACCGAGGTGGAAGAAGCAGAGTCTGGGGGCAAAAGGCCCGCCAGAATGAGCTTCGACCTCCTATCCTTCAAAGCCCTGGGGTTGAAGGCTGCACAGATGGTAGAGCCCGAAGAAAGGTGGTCAACCCACAGGCAAAGGACACACCGAGTGTGACCATCTGCTGGAGACAGCTTATGGCCACACTCGGTACATTTTGAGAAAATGGCTTTAGGGCCTTCAGCCATTGAAAAGGATAAAGAAAAGTAGGCCCACAAGCACAGACCTTCACACACACGGGGGGGGGGGGGGGATAAAACTAGCTTAACTAAAATACAAGAGAACTACCCAACAAAGACTACAAAATATAGGGGGAGTTCACACACACCAAGAAAAGGAACAATCTGACAGAAAAGAAGTTTTTAAAGACTGACTTACAGTACTAGTGCTCGGAGCTTGTTCTAGAGAAGCTTATGGAAGCCGCGGCAAACAACATTTGAGGGTTAGAGGGAGATTGCAGGGCATTATGGGTAGGAGGAAGGAGCTTGGAGCTCGGACCTATTAGCTTGGAAAGCTGGTGGCTCGGATCCAAGTCGGATCAGAT
This sequence comes from Protopterus annectens, assembly GCF_019279795.1. NCBI lineage: Eukaryota > Metazoa > Chordata > Ceratodontiformes > Protopteridae > Protopterus > Protopterus annectens. The sequence goes on from NC_056739.1 coordinate 306,020,853, forward strand.
ACCCACAGGTTGCAGAGCAAATGAAGTTAACTACTTCAGATGCCTAGGTTTCCTGCGAGCAAAGGAAGTCTGTTTTGCAGGGTATTTCCTTTGATATCTGGGCAAAGAAGTGCTAATCTGTCTACAGTCCTTCACTATTTTACTTTGCTCCTGTAACTGTTTGAAGAGAGTGGCAGCATCTGGACCAAACAAAAGGTCCTTATTTAAGCCCAAAAGTTTTAACTTAATATCCTCTGGGAGGGGATGAGAAAGTAACCATTCATATCTCCTGCTACCTACAGAAGCTGCTCTAGAGGAAGCTTCCACTGCATCAAAGCTGCACTTTATGCTGTGCCTAGCCACTTCGGAAGCCTGAACCTACAAAGATAAAGCCATTTTAACTGCCTGGTTCTTCAGGGAGGACAATGTTTTATTTAAATTGCTCAGAAAAGGTGATAAGTACTTAGTCACTTGGGTGTGACAATTCGGAGCTCTAAAAACCAGAGTGGAAGATGCATACCCCCCTCCCCCCAAACTGTCCACTGTCCTACTGTCTTTATCTGAGGGAAGAGCATTGGCAGCAGGAAGTAATTTGCATGGCTTGTCTGCAGATAAGGAAAATGCAGAAGGTTCTGCATAGGGTTTCTGTACCGAAATTTCAAGTCCTTGGGTACTTTGTAAAACCTGTCAGGCCTTTTATGGGCTAGCAGCTGGGAGTATGGTGCAGTGGAAGTGGATGCAAAAGCATCCAGGACAGCCTCCAGAACAAGAGGTGCAGAAGCAGGGGTGCTACTTCCAAGAAATTATAGTATTTATGATGAACTTCAGAAATCTGGTTTGGTTCCCATCCAAAATGTTTCATCATATTAACAAGTTTCCCCAAATGAAGCTTCTTCGATAGAGGAGTCAGGAGAAAGGAAATCTTCATCAGAAGCCACTTGGCATGATGACTGGATCTGGATCGAATAGGCAAGAAGTGCACATCAGAGTCGGAGTCAAACTCTTCCTCTGAAAATAAGCAGAATAACAAAAAGCAGGTCAGAAAAGAGGGATTAAGAGAAGGCAACTGAACTGCTAAAGTGAAGCTACTAAAACATCTATATATTTTTATGGTTAGTTTCTAAGAAAAAGGTACTAAGTTTATCACTGTTGCATCCTCATACGAATTCTTGCACGACAGCTGAAGTAAATCTTGCCCTGGTCCGAGATGCTGCCCCTTAGGTTGTAGTATTTGGAGACAGCATGTACATGTGACCAGGTAGCTGCTTTACATATGATCTGGGTTGTAAAATACCCACGACCCCCAAGGAATGCAGTGGTGACAAGCAGATGCTCTGGTACAGCAGAAGTAATCTGGCTTGGGACATGTAACATAAGGAAATTAAGTCAGCCTGAGTTTGCTTACAGATAGCCTAGTATGAACCTATGAACCTATACCCCGGGTATCACTTCTGTGTCACTGTTAGACAGAGGCACAGTATACTAACCTCGAAAAAGGGCATAGCAAAATTAATTTAAAATGGGTGGTGAAAGCCAAACATACTCTGGCTAGGCTTAAAAATGCCCTAGGGCAGATAGCCTAGTATGAACCTATAATAGGTCTGTCCTTCTCCCCTTTTACAAAACAGACAAATAGCTGATAAGACTTCCAGAATTTCTTCACCCTATGCAAGTAAAATCTCAGCTATCTATGCACATCAAGGGAAGGCAGGGTTCTTACTTCTGAATTTTGTTTCTGAAAGAAAAGTGGGAGGAGACTAGGTTAATTCAGTGCCATTTCGGATACCACTTTAGGTACAAAAGTGGGATTGGTATGCAGGCTAATATGCATTGATGAAAGAACATGGCAGGTTCCTTTGCACATCAAGGCTTGGAGTTCAGACAGCCTTCTGGCAGAGGAAATAGCCCCCCAAAACAAGGACTTCCATAATAGATATTTCTTCTTTTGCGATCTAAGGTGAATAACCCCACTTGAGGAACTGTTTGACTGAGGGTCTGGAATACAAGAGGAGATCAAAGGAAGATGGGCTGAAACATGTACTTTTACAGAGGCGTAAGTTAAACTTAATTTGTAAAAGTAGACAGTAATTTTAGGGCCACGGCCTCTTTCACTCTCTTTGGGTCAAGCTGCCGGGATTAACACCAGATGAAGAAATCTTTCCCTTTAGATAAGTATGATTTTCTTTTCTCAGACCACCTACCTTCCTTCACAAAATTTAGCACATTCTCAGAATACATGTGCCAACCTAGAAACAAGGTAAGAGCATCCATGCTGTTAGCCTGAAAGAGTAGCCAGGTCTGGGTGTAGCAATGAATCCCAGTTTTGATTCAAGAGGTCCATATGCTGATGCAAAACGTAACACTTTCTTCTCGATATGTCATTCAAAAGAAGGAACCAGTGTTCCAAGCTAAATGGGTGCTACTCACATTATTTCTGCTCTTTCCTCCTTGACTTTAGTACTATAGGAGAGCAAAGAAACTGGAGGAAAAGCATAACTGAACAGGCATGACCAATTTAGGGAGAAGGTGCAAGTTTCTGTACTTCTGGAATTGCCATCCTGACACAAATCTTTCTCAACTGCTTGTTCAAATGAAAGGCGAATAGGTTTATTTCTGGTATGTGCCATATCCAGAAAGGAATCCATGTGTGTGGGTGTGTGTGTGTGTGTGGGGGGGGGTTCTGCATAGATTCTGCTCAGTCAGTCCACTAACACATTTTGCTATAAGAGGATATAGGCTTCAGTCAGTATTACACCAATTTTCAAGACTATCTTTGACTGCAAAGCAGGTATGAATTTGTTTTTTCTTGGTTTACATACCACACTGCAACTGTACGGTCTTCACCTGAAGAACCGCTGCTGTAGGGTAGTGCTGAAGGCTTTCCAGGCAAGTACTGCAGCAACCATCTCATTGGTGTTTGTGTTTTTCCTCACTTATCGTCCTAAGTACCCTGGACTTTAAAGACTCCCAAGTAAGCTGCCCAGGAAGGGTCTAAAAAAATCCATGGTCATAGTCATTGTAGGTAAAAATGCACTGAACAGTGATCCTCGATTCTGCTCACACTGCTGAATCCATCTCCATCATAAGCTCCTCCCCATCATAAGCCCCACAGAAGAAAATTTTTGATCTGTAAGGGATTGGTATGAGGACAAGATCTATTTCTTAATTTTTCTCCATGACGCAGACCATCAGCTGCCACCAGCTCCTCTCTGTTCACCAGGTTTACCAGACCCGACTTAGCCTCCATAAGACCAACATCTGGGGCCAGTGAGGAGATACAGGATGATGGCTGCCAAGGAGTGTCTTCATAGGCTCATGGGTAGGTACTAGGCTATTGGCCCTAGGGCCTATACAAGCCTAGCCAAATAGGTACCCTGGCTTTCGCCACCCAAGAAAATTATTTTCCTGTGCCCTTGTCAAGCAGAACCACAGAAGTGATCCCTGGGGTGAATTTCCTATTACCCATCCAATCAAGATTTTTCTTGAAGAGTGCTAACGAGGAGCTCTGTTTGACATAGATAGGTAGTCTGTTCCAGAGTATGGGAAGTCTCTGGGATAGGAATCTATCCCTCCAGCATGTTCTGTTTATTGTGGTGACAAGGTTTAGGTCCCTAGAGCGTGTAGCTCTGAGGGAATTGGGATTTCTTTAAGTGGAGCATGTCCAACAGCTCTGGGTTTGATATAGCTTTGTATGTTAGGCAGAGATCGCCTCTGAGTAGGCGATATGCGACGGAGTAAAGCTGGAGTTTTTTGAGACGGTCTGCGGAAGACATCTGTTTGAGGCCAGTAATCCTCTTTGTGAGGTATTTTTGCGGCCTTTCCAGTTGTTGTAGATGTCTTGTGGGGTACATACCAAAAGAGGCGTTGTACTCTATAATGGGTCTAATGAGTGATACGTAGAGGGGAACAATGACCTCTTTTTCTGGATGAGAAACCTTTTGTGATGAGGTGTGCCACGTAGAAGGATTTCCTGACCACTGTGGCGATGTGATTATCAAAGGAGAGACTACTGTCCACCTGTGCCCCAAGGTCTCTTATCACACTTTCGGTGTTAAGTAGACTACCGCCTATGTGGTAGTTCATGGGTACAGAGTTTTTACCAAAGGGGGTGACAATGCACTTTTTGGAATTGAGCTTGAGACCATGTCTTTGACACCAGGCATCTGTCTCAGTGAGGCCCTTTTGTAGGATGTCCACATCGTTAGGAGTTTCAATTATGGCTCCTAGTTTGCAGTCATCTGCGAATTTGGTTAGCCAAAGATCTTCTGTGCTAGCCTGTACTTCAGAGAAGTAGATACCAAACAGGAGAGGACCAAAGACTGAATCCTGTGGTACTCCACTTGTCACTGGTCTGTAGTCTGATTTGGAGTCTGCTACTTTCACGGTGTGGGTTCTTTCAGTAAGCCATTTGGCAACCCATCTTGTGGCATAGGGATTTATACCTAGTATAGTGAGTTTATCTATAAGTCCAGAGTGGGGGATGGTGTTGAACACCTTGGCGAGATCTAGATAGGCTGTGTGAATCACCTTACCCTCATCTATGGCTTTGGTGACTACTTCAAAGAAGTCTATCAGGTTTACGAGACGTGATCTGCCTTTTACAAACCCAAACTGTGTGGGGTCCAGAGTTTGGAGATCTCCAATGTCTTTGTTTATGAGTTCCATGATAAGTTCCATGGCCTTGCAGACGAGGCTCGTCAGGCTAATGGGGCGGTAGTTCCCGGAGTTTGTTGTGCCCCCCCCCCCCTTTGTGGAGTGGGATAACTGTCGCGGTGCGCCATTCAATGGACACAAAGCCTGAGGTGAGACTATGACTGAACATGGTACTTAGGTGGGGTGCCAGTTCATTCTGTAGTTCATGTAGAAGGCAGCCTGGGATGTTGTCAGGTCCCATGGATGCTGTGTTCTCGGCTTTGGAGAGTGAAGTTTTTACCTATGCAGTCGTGATTACAGGAACTCTGCATTCTTCCGGTATAAAGATGGGCCCCCTTTAGGGGGTGAGAGGGGGGTAAAGTTAGCAGTGAACCTATCTGCCAGGATGTTGGCAATATCACTTGGTTCTGTATATTTAGTGTCATTGTGCTGCAACTCAGAGCAGATCTGAGTGTTGCCATTGAGATTTTTGACATAGCTATAGAATGATTTGTGGTTGTCTTTAGAATCAGTGGCAATTTTGTTTTCATAATTAGCTTTGGAGGATTTTATGAGGGATCTCAGCTTCTTACTGAGGCTGACCAGGGAGTTCCTCCAATCGTGGGATTTTATTCTTTTTTGCAACAGTTTCTTTCTTCTGTTGTAGAGTTTGTTTATGGCAGAAGACCACCAGATTGGCTTCCTTTCTTGGGGGATAGCATCTTGGTTCTGTTAGGGATAGCACGATCCATGCATTTGTGTAAGTGCTTATAAAGTGCATTTGTGTAGGATTCAGCAGTCATACATCTATTGTCCATCTGCATGGGTGTTGTGAAGTTTGCCACTTCTGTCTTAAGAAGCGTGAAGTTGGCTTTGGAGAAATTTTTTACGGTTGTTTTCCTAATTGGGGGGGGGGGGGGTGGGAGCGGGCTGTGGATGTCTACGGTGATTAGCTTGTGGTCGGATGTGACCAACGAGGAGCTCTGGTGTGGAACAACAGTCACCCATGTTGATGATGATAAGGTCTAGGATATTGCTGACCCTGGTGGGGGTGTGGATAAGTTGATCCAAAGCGTTGGAATTGATGATTTCCAGATTACCAGAAAACATTGAGCAAAGAGTTGGTACACGAGTAGTTTTCCCAGTTGATGGTAGGGTAGTTGAAATCACCCATTATTAGGGTGTTGGGTTGTACCTTAATATTTTCCAGTGCATCAAGAAAAGAGGAGTGGGAATCCTGGGGCATGGTGGGGGGTCTGTAGCAAGCTACAATCTAGGGCGGCACAGTGGTGCAGCGGTTAACGTTGTCGCCTCACAGCAAGAGGTTCTCTGGTTCAATTCTCGGCTGGGGTGCCTTGTGTGGAGTTTGCATGTTCTCCCTGTGTTCGCGTGTGTTTCCTCCGGGTACTCCGGTTTCCTCCCACATTCCAAAGACATGCATCTGGAGCATTTCTCCCCGGGCCTCCGCTGAAAACAGGCTCTGTGGAACCTAGTCGGACTTTCCCGGTCAACAAATGTTAAATAAAAAAAATAAATAAATAAAATAAAAATACAATCTGGATTGCGGTTTTGCCCAGAGTTAGTTGAACTTGGATAATCTTGGATGCATTATGCCGAACAACTAGCTTAGAGGTGTGGATATCCTTAATGAATATGGACACACCTCCACCTTTAGTGTTCCGGTCCGGGTTTGGTGGCCGAAAAGTGTGGTATGAATTATAGCCTGGTAATGCAGAGGTGCTCTCTGGAGCTTTGAACCAGGTCTCTGTCACTGCACAGATGTCAATGTTCTCCATTTTAAGGAGTGCCTCGAGTGAGTGCATTTTGAGGTTTAGACTTCTAGCATTGAGTAGCATTACCCTCAGATTTTGCTTGCTTGTACCTATTACGGTGGTGAATTTGTCATTTGAACCTTTCCTAAAAAAGGCACTATAGGGGTGGCAAGAGCCTTTGCCAGTATCCGGAATCCCAAGGGCGACAGGTGCAGGCCATCTCTGGCAAAGCAGCGTGGTCTGTCTATCATGTCATCCCAGGCAGACAGATACTGGATTCCCTTAGAATGACACCAGAAGCTTAGCCAATTGTTAAAGTCAATCATTTTGTCCTTGTACTGTGGTATCATTCTGAGTGATGGCAGGATGCTACTCAGGGCTAGGGTCATACCGGCCTGGGCTACAAGATCAGAGAGTTCCTCCACGTCTCTTTTCATGTAGTCCAGGGAGGTACATCTCAGGTCATTCACACCAACATGGACAATGACAGAGTCATATTTGTACTTGTTGTGGAGTGACCTGAGTGCGTGCTTTATCTGGCGGATCCTGGCACCTGACAGGCAGCTGACAGTAACTTTTTCATTGTTTAGCCTGGTGAGTGGAACATCAGAGTGCCTGACTATAGAGTCACCTATGACTTGAGTGTTGAATACGTTATGCCTTATGGGCTGTAATTGAGTGGCATACTGATTATGTGGGCTATGTGTCATTTGGGTTGTGTTGGGGGGGTGGAGGTTGCTTGCATTTCTGCTTTGGAGGTCTCTGTTGTTTGGGCAGATTTGTACTGAGAGCCTCCGCGAATGTAGGTGTGTGTTTTGTGGTTCTGTGTGTGTTTTGGTGGTGTAGGTTTTGAGGGACTATGTGATAAGTGTGGTGTGGTGCAAGTGTTTACCTTCTCCTCTTGACTGTCTAGGCCAGTCTTTGGTGAAGAGAGCTTTGCTTCCAGTATGGCTATATAAGTGCATCTCTCACAGGTCGTAGTGTTGGGTGGTAGGAGGAGAGGGTTGTCTGTGTACATGAGGCAACTGCTGCACTGTCCCAAGATGCCCAGACTCATCAGGTAGACAGGAGAAAACACCGGGAGCTGACCTTTAGACATGCCTGAATAGGTGCTTACTTATTAAGTACTAAAAACTGTTTTCCTCTAGACAAGTGAGTAAAGTTGAGTGCTGTAGTAATTTGTAACTTATTTAGTGCTTACAATGAGTTCTGAACAAGTGCTGAGATCAAAGAAACGAATGCGTGCTAAAACTAAAAAGCTGGCTAGTTGCAAGGGAAATTTTGAAGAACAGACTTTATGGCGCCAGGAATAGTTTAACCCCAGTTAAGTGTGTGTGTAGGGGGGGGGGGCTTAGGAGCTCACAAACAGTCCTGGACACAGCAAATCCGTATCTGACCTGCCACAGAAAAGGGGGGAAGCAAGCTTAGAATTTTTTTTCCAGTAAAGTGGAAATGGAGAAAGCTGGAAAAGAAGTTAATTCAACGTTAAGAATCTGAGTGGGTTGGCCTTCACAAATGTTCTCTATTAGATTTAGTGAACTAATGACACTAGACTGGAGGAGTGTCACAGATCAAATATACAGTATGGGCAGGCAACTGCAAAGCCACCAAGTGTAAGAACACACAACACTAGGAAGGGTGGGTGGGAAAAATTACAGTTCCTAGCTGTATCCACTAAATGAAAGTTTTAAACAGATCAAGGAGCAGACTCGAGAATGCTTTTAACTGTAACAGACAAAAATGCACAGAAAAGTTCGGATAGAGCACTCACAAACAGAAAATACAGCTCTCAGTATGAAAAAGCAGTTTACAGTTAAGTAATGTTAAAACAGTATAAAACAGTACATAAATGCAGTGAAACAATAAAAAATCTTTATAACAGTGCAAAAATATAGTAGATCAATTGCATAGCACAATTATAAGCGTTTCAGAAGTGCAGTTCAGTGAAATAAGTGTACGAAATAACTTAGCCTACTCTTCGAATCTTAAGGAATTTCCACTTATACAATGCAATCCACAGCCTGACAATATAAGCCATCTTGCTGCATCTTGGCTGCCTTGCCAGCTCCAGGATCACTTCCCTTGGGAAGTGCATGCACATTTCCACACATGCACAACTTCCAGACTAAGAACCATGTTGCTCACCAGGCTTGTAACACTGCTTACTGCAACAAGTCTAGGCTGATTCCCTCCTTGCAGGATGGGCAAACCAACAAAGGCCACGCACACTCACCCTAGCCCTGTGACCCCCATAAATAATGCCTGTGCCACTGAGTACTGGTTGTCTACGGAAAAGTAAGGCTTCATCCCTCCTTGCCATGCATCAATACCAGATTGTGTTACCCAAAACCTCCAATTTGTTGTAAAGAAGGGCAAGGACCCTCCAACTTTTTCTAAGACAGATGAGAGTTGGTGACAGGTTACTGGTTTGGGGAGGTGTAACCTGGATAGGTCATGGCTGATTCCTCTAGGTATCTTAGCCCAAAGGGCCACTGAGCTTATCTTTGAATCAAACTTGCCATTTCTTCTTTAATTACAGTTTCTACATTTTGTGAGATCTAGCACTGTGCTATTTAGCTCTTGAAGGAGAAAAGGTGACAACTTGGGTGGGATATTCCCAGAAACTTGCAATTGAAATTTTTTGCCTTAGAGACTGGGTAGTTTTTCCCCTTTTCCTCCAGTTGTGTAGACTTCTGCAGTAGGAGGCACTTATTCAGTGGGGCACTAAGGACTTCTATTTTAACACAGACTGGCAGGGGTATGATCCTGAGCCAGGCATGTCTCCATATTACAGAGGCTGTAGTTGCTTTTCTAAAAGATGCAGCCACAGCATCATTGCCATATTTCTGAGTGCATGGCAACCTAGAAAGAAAAGCCTCACATGTCCAGCATCTCTTGCTGCATGGCCTTTTCTTCATTCCTCTCTACCAAAATCCTCAACTTTTCCAGTAGGGAGTGCCAGCAGATAACCATGTGGGGCTGGCACTTTAAGGCTCTGAAGGAAAGGGTAGGTATATACTTTTCTTTCTAAATCTGTAGAGAACCCTGCTCTCCATACCACAAGAGATACGATTCCTCGTTGGATCCAAACAGGCTCGGGGTCCAGAAACACAACATCTGGATCCAGTAAGAGGTTCCTACAAAGATGCTTATGGGAATCCCTGGCTATGTAGACCTGGTCAGACTTCCTAGGAGCTAAAGGAGGGGAGTCAGCTTCCAAAGATGCATCATTAAAACACATCTTCCAGGACATCTAGCACTGGATGGACAGCTAGAGATCCAGGGTCAGGCAAGCCAATATAACCTCTGTACTACTTCTGGGTTTCAGAATGTTCCCTAGTTCCCCACTGAAAAACATCCTTCATCCTGAGAAGGGTGTCTCTAAAGGAAAAATCCTCTTCTGCTGAAGCAAGAGGACAGGATGCACCTCTGCTGGGCTTCAGAATGTTCCCTAGTTTTCCCACAGGAAAACCTTTTTCAACCTGAGAAAGAGGTCTCTAAAGAAAAATCCTCTAATGATTTGAAGCAAGAGGACAGGACATCTTTGTAATAGAAACAATTTCAGCTAACAGAATCTGGCCCACATATGCCAGCTCATCAACTTCTGAGTCATGGGTATCGGAATCCTCTTGCAGAGGGTTCTACCCTTCTCTGTTTGGAAGGAGCCCCAGATACTTCATCTTTATCATCCACCACTTCCTCCTCCCCCTTTTCCCCATTTTCTACTTGGGATCATAGGGTTGTGTCAGCTGCTGCCATCTCTTTCTATTCAATGCCACTCTGATACCTTCATTGACATTCATGTCTGACTGTCAAAAGAGATCTTCCCTCACACAATCCATCCACCTCTTTGCTGAATGCCCTCGTTTCCTCTTACCTTCTTCCTGTCTGTTCCAAATAATCTTCATCAGTTTGCCCTCTGCTTTTCAGCACATGTGCCTGAACTACTGTAATCTGTCCCTCTTTGACCTTTTCTGCAACTGGAGCAAACTTGGCTTCTACCCTTACATCTCATTTGTCTGCGCCACCGTATGTGTAGTACTACCCTTTTCAGGTACATCACTTTCATCACCTCTAGCTTCCTCAAGTGCTCTGCCTTTACCGGCCAGGTTTCTGTACTATACAGTAGTACTGGTTGCACCACTATTTTATACACCTTACTTTTTAGCTTCTTTGGCATTTTTCTATTATACACTACACTTGACACTCTGTGGCAGTTGGCTGCAGTCCCTCTAATTCTACCTTCTCGTTCAGACTCCCATTCTCCTCAACCACGCCTTCCAGACACATGAAGCTGTTACCCTGTTCTTTCTATCTCAAATTCTCAGCTTCTGATTTCTCCCATTTGCTGCCATTACAACTGTCTTACCTGTAATCCGTTTCATCTCATGTGACTTCAGTTTTGCATTCCATTCCCCTATCCTTTGATGAAGTTTTTGCTCGGAGTCTGTCTGTAATGCCACATTGTCTGCATATAGCAAATTTATTGACCTGTCCCCTCTGACCCGTTTCCTAATGTATTCCATCACTAGTATGAACAGCAGTGGGCTCAGAGCTGAACCCTGATGCACACAAACACCCAGTGGCAATCCCCTCTGAGAACAAACACTGTTCAAACTTGATTCACTGTGTCCTTGTACACAGCTTGCCCTAGTTCTACCAGTGTTTCTGGGACTTCAAACCACCACAGGACTGTCCAAACCACCACAGGACTGTCCAAATCAGCTTTCTTGGGACCTTGTCATACGTTTTCTCCAAGTCTAGGAATGCCCAAGTTGGACTTTTTCCTCATTTCTAGCTTCTTCTCAAGTAACTATCTCACTACAAATAGTGAGTCACTTGCGCTGCGTCCTGATCTGAACCTAAACTGCTCATCTCCCATCTTACTTTCTACTATTCTGTACATTTGTTTACGAGCTTCTTCTCAAGTAACCGTCTCACTACGAATATTGAGTCACTTGCGCTGCATCCTGATCTGAACCCAAACTGCTCATCTCCCATCGTACTTTCTACTATTCTGTACATTTGTTTATGAATCACCTCTCCATGCAGAACTTTCATGCCATGCGACAGGTTTGATACCTCAGTACTCCTCAGTTGTGTATGTCCTCTTTGTTCTTCTACACTGGCAGTAGTATGCTTATTCTGCAGTAAATCGAGGATACTGCTATGAGTACCCTTGACAGGCACTTCTCCCCTATCTCACCCAACATCTTTATCACCTCTGTTCTGACCTCATCTGAGCCTTCTGCTCTCCCTGACTTCATTTGCCTTAGTGCTGTTCTTACTTCTTCTATGGTGGGGCCCCTTGTCTTCTCTCACAGTAGGCTGTGTCTGGAGCAGTACAGCTTCTGTGGGGTTTTCTTCAAACAGAAGGTGCTGGAAGTACTCTTTCCATCTGCATTTGATGTCCTGTGGACAGTTTAGCAGGTTGGTGGTGCATCCACTATCACAGGTGTCTAACCATCTTTTTCATCTTCCTGTCTCTGCCTTCCAACCTGATACAGTTTCTTTGTGCCAATTGCTAAGTCACTTTCCAAAAGCTGGTACAGTGCCCTCTGATGCCTTATTTGCTACTGCAACTCCTTTCTTAGCCAATCGGTATTCTTTCCTAGACTGGGGTGTCTTTTCTATCTCCCACTTTTTCTTGCACTCCTTCATTTTTTTTGATGACTCCCTGAACTTCTGCATTCCACCATCAGCTTTAATTATTTATCTTACTTCCACGCCGGACTCTGTAGCACATCTGTTCTATAGTCATCACGCAGCCGGTCTTGAAGCGCTGCCATTTTACTTCAACTCCACCTATTTCCTCTTATTTTTGAGGGACTAGAGCCCTGAGTAATTCCTTGAACTTTTCTGCTTTCTCTCCAATTAACCTCCAGGTCTTCAGCCCGGTCTCTGTTGACCTTAGAGCCTTCTCTAACCACTGTCTGCAGCTGATTGTAGCAACCAGTGGTTTATGTTGTGGACTGACTGGTTCACTTGGGATGATTTTGCAATTGTTGATTCTACTCCAGTACCCTTGCCTTACTAGGAGGAAGTCTACCTGAATTGCAAGATGTACACTCTTGTATGTGACCTTGTGACGGACTCTCTTTCTGAAGCATGTATTGGCTATCAAGCCATTTGCCAGAGAGACGTCTAGAATGGCCTCTCCTCCTTTATTCCTGTTGTCCAAAGCATGTGAACCCAGGCAGTCTTTATATCCTGTCCTGTCTGTACAGATATGTGCATTTACGTCACCCATTACCAATACCACTTTATACTGATCTGCTTTTCTCTAGTAAGTCCTCTGTCTGAATGCACTCTTTTCCTCAATATCACAACCCTGCTGAGGGACATAGGCTGAGATTATGACTATGGCCCTATCATTAGGCTGGAGTCAGACTGTCACTAATTCTGATGACAGACCTCACAGTCTTCTGAAGCCTCGCCCTCACCACAATTCCCACACTATGTCTAGCCTGTCCTCCAAATTGAGTAGTAAACTCTGGATCCCAAGCCAAGCGGCTATGTTGCACTGCCCTTCCATCTTGTCTCCTGGATACACAGGATGTCCAGCCTCCCCTTTACCATCTTGTCATCCACTTCCAAGCTCCATCCTGTCAGTGAACTTACAGTGAATGTAGCAATTCTTAGTTCATTTTTGGCAGGTTGATTAGTTTTCTGTCCAGCTTTTACTCAACAGAGCTATCCCGGGTAACACAAACTGGGCAATTGGGCACCAGCCGGCCAGTAGATTAGTGACCTGAAGCTGCTTGGCTTTATGGAAGGCACACACTGGCCAACAGGGGTACACACCTCCCTCTCACTGTTAGCAAGGGTCCCTGGTGTAGGTCATTGTTGGCAGAATCCTCAACCCAATTACTGGCAAATACCCATGCCCATTTGGTGACAGTTGTCAACATGACCAAACCACCTAGAGCCTTGTTTTATACCGAGTGGCTAGCCCTGTCACAGCACCTAGTCTGTGATCCATATTCTCCTACACTGTGGACAGTGTGCACCAAAGAAGATCACCAAAGTGGTTGGTCTATACAACTCTTCCCCCTAAATGGCACCACTTAGAGTCTGTGCTGCTGCCCACAGCTCCAATCTTGGGTGAGTTTGAGATGGAAACACTGGGAAGGTTTTTCAGATGTGTGGGGACCCTCCCAAGAGAAACAGGAAGAAAGAATAGCTGTGTAAAATCTTATCATAACCATAGATGTCTTTCTCTTCCATGTTGCAGTATTCTTACTGTGGGATCCTCTGCCTCAGGCATGTTGCAGTATTCTTACTGTGGGATCCTCTGCCTCAGGCAACCCTGAATGTCGGCTCCTATGCAAAAACTCAAGTCTGGTTGCTGCTAGTGCGTGGGAAGTCACACTCAGGGCCATAAACCAGGGGCCTTAAATGTGACGTCTGCACGCACAGACCTCAGAACTGACTGCCCAGTCAGGCAACAGTTTAGGTAGTGCTAAATGATGTCCTGTAGACAGGAGAAATGTAACTGACTGCCCAGTCTGACCACAGTCTAGGTAGTGTCCAAAGATGCCCTCTAGACAGGTGAAATGTAATAAAGAGGGATAGGAGAGAGGGAAGGAATAATTCAAAATGGAAGAGATCATCTATGGTTATGGCAAGATTGTACACAAGTATTCTATGTTTTTCTATTCTCATATTGCAGTATTCTTACTGTGGGAGAGTACCACAGCTTAAGGAGGCGGCAGGGTGGAGGAAGAAGTAGCAGATTCCAGGAATCCCTGCAAGATTGTTCTTGCAAATCCTGCTCTGAACTTGGAAATATGGTTCAGTTTTTAATATTTGGTGAAGCTATGTAAGGAGGAATAGGTGGCTGCCTCAAGGACGACAGTTGTGTCCAGGCCTTTTAGGAAGGCCCCAGAAGAAGCTACAGCTCTTGCAGTGTGCGCCTTGACCCTAGGAGGCAATTGTTTTACACAATAGGAATAGCAGAAGTAGATAGTTTTCCTTATCCAGCAGGAAATAGTTTGTTTGGCTACTCCTTGTCCAGGGCCATGACATGGAAGGACACAAAGAGCTGATTAGACTTTCTAATGGCCTTAGTTTTGTCCAAATAGAACCTTAGTTGCCTGTGGACATCAAGGGAGTGGAGTGTTTTCTCACTGTTGTTTTTAGGAGAAGGAAAGAAGGTGGGTAAGTGAAAAGACTGATTTAGTGACATCTCATTGACCACTATGGGCATGAAGAAGGTCACTCCATCTTTGTGGAAGATGGTGTAGGGTGGGGATGCCATTAGTGCTTGTAATTCTGACACCCTTCTGGCTGAGATAATGGCTACCAATAGGACTGTTTTCCATGTGCACATGTGCAGGGAGGCAGAGTTAGCTGGCTCAAATGAGGCAAGTGTAAGGTGCCGGGATCGGCTTCTTTGGTGGCCTAATGTGCAGGACCCCTTTTAAGAATAGTTTAACATCCAGTCTGGAGAGTACAGGAGGGTCCAGAGGTAAGCAGGCAGAGATAGCAGATAAGTGAACCTTCACTGAAGAATATGAAAGGTCTGATTTTATGAGCTCACACACAGGTTAAAACTACAGGAACGTCCACTTGAAAGGGGTCCCTATGCCTTTGGAGACACCATTTGGAGAATCTTTCCCATTTGAAAACGTAGGACCTCTTGGTACTGGGTTTTTTTAACACCCTGTAGGATAGATAGTACGTCCTCAGTGTAACTGTGTCTGAAGGGAATTAAAAGTTTATCACTCAGAGAGTTAAGCAAAGCATCTCCAGATGTGGGTGAATGTGTGTGAGCGGGTCCACCTTGAGAGGCGTTTGGTGACTGCCCCTGGCAAGAGATTGAAGAAGGGGGAACCAGTGTTGCCTTGGCCAACAGGGAGTCACTAGCAAGATTATTGGCATGTCCCTCCTGATTTTTAAGAGGACTTTCTGAATGAGAGGAAGGGAGGGAAAGCATACAGAAACAGTCCCTTCCATGAGATGGTGAAAGCGTCCACTCTCCAAGCTAGTGGGGAGGGGTCCTTGGCACACAATATTTTCAACTGTCTGTTCTGGGAGGAGGCAAATTGATTTGAGGTGTACCCCACTGGTGGACAATGTCTAGGAATACATCTCTGTGCAACATTCACTCGTGATGCAGAGAGAATGATCTGCTGAGAGCATTTGCCTGGTGGTTGCCCTGTGATGGAATACAGACTTACCTGCAGTGAAATATTGCTCTGAGAGGCTAATTCCCATGCTTGCATTGCTAGCCTGCACAGCAGGTAAGACCTGGTCCTCCTTTGTTTGTTGATGTACCACATTACAGTGGTGCTGTCCATGAAGATCTGTAGGGAGCCTGGCTGCATGAGAGAAAGTAAGGCCTGCAGGGCTAGGTGGACTGCAGTAATCTCCCTTTCACTGAGGTGCTTTCTCTGGAGGGATGGCTCCCATAGGGATTGCACCTTCAGGCCATTCATAGTCTGAAGCATCTGTGTGCATTAGTTGTATTGGCATGGTGGGTTGTAGGGGTAGCCCTGGACTTTTGTGTACCTGCTGAATCCATCACTTCAGTTCTGTTTTAGGCATGGAAGGAAGGGTATCTGAAAGTTCAGTGGGTGGCTGTGTTGTGACCACACATTCTTCAGATACCACTGCAACTTCATGTGCAACCTGGCTAGTGGCTGCCAGAAGGCCTAGGAGGCGCATGAATTGCCTGGCTGACCAGTGGTTGGACCAGGGGAAGGTCCCGGAAGTGGCTGACCAATGAGGTTTCCTTGTCCTGAGGGAGGAAAGCCTTCATCAGGTCGGTCCTTATTCTGCATCCCAGGAAGGTTTTGTCCTGTGCTGCAGTGATGGATGATTTTTTCAAGTTGAGTGCGAATCCCAATCTCTGGAGCAGTGACATGGAGAGGAACAGATGATTTCTGAGGGTGTCCTCTCCTTCTGCAAGAATGAGGATGTCTAGGCAGTGGTAGATTTGAATGCCCTTGGTCTTGCAGTAGACTACTGCTGGGGCTAGGCACTTTTGTGAAGACTCTTGGTGCAGTGGATAAACCAAAGGGCAAGGCAGTAAATTGAAAGTGTGAACAGGGTCCAGCAAAGTGCAGATACTTCCTGTGATTTGGGTGGATAGGTTTACGGAAATGAGCCTCCAAGTCCAAAGTGGCCATGAAAGCCTTGGTTGACAACAGTGGAAGAAGGTTTTGAATGGATAGCATTCTGAAGGAAGGGACCTTTAGAAAGAGGTTTAGGAAGGATAGATCCAGGAGGAATAACCTGAAGTAGAACCCTTTTCCTTCTTGGCCTGGGGACACGGGTTCTATGGTCCCCTGTGCAAGAAGCTCTTGGATACCATCCACCCAACGTCTCGGTGTTACTGATCAAAATCTGAAGTTCGACTTGCACATTACCCAGACTGTAAAGTGTACACAAGAAAATAGGTACCTTAAACAGATGCAAATGCTACCTAACCACAAACTCCAGAAAATCACAACCAGAACTCATCTTCTGTCAACTTTACTATATGCCTCACCCATCTTTACCAAACTCTCCAAATCAGACCTAACCAAGCTAGATGCCTGCTATAACAAAATAGCAACATTTGCCACTAGTTGTACTCCTAGAACTCATCATTGTAAGGCCCTAAGACAACTATCTTGGCTAGAACTACCCCTCCAACTCATCCCCACACAACTCTCTGCCGCCCACCAAATGTACTATAAACCCAATAAAACACTAGCTCTACAAGGCCTCCTCAATCCCTATATAACTACCAGTCCACTAAGATCCACTAATAAAGGTCAAACTGAAGTAACCAGAAGTAAAAATAGCTCAGGTGACTCTCTATACTCCTACTACATTACTAAACTGTGGAATGCCTTACCACTTGAAATAAGAACTATAACAAGCTTAAAAAACTTCGAGCATCACATTAAAGCCCACCTCTCCAATTCCTGGACTTGTACATGTACTGAGCATGGGTAGCCCAAACCATGGAACTATCTGATTTTAAAATTTTAATTGCATATGTAATGAGCATTGAATCTAAGGCATATGACTACCTTATGTTGTTTTTTTTCCTCACTGTTGACATCGATCAGATTTTAAATCTTCAGTTTGCTATGCTACCTGTATATAACACTATACCACCTGTACAAGACTAAGTATCATAATTACACTCTCATTGTATACAATGTCACTACCTGCTACTACTATAAGAACTGTCTTCTAGAAGCATTGTTATACAAGATTATTGGTCTTGTCTCCCACGTGACCAATTTATTCTGTTTTAGTCTTTTTACAGTTATGAATATCTGTTACTATTTTTTTCTTTATTGTATTTTACGATTTTCTTTCTACTAATGTAACAGTCTACTAACAATGGATCTTTTCTCCCCGGGCCTCGGCTGAAAAAGGGTTTTATGCCCAGTCAGACTCTCCCGGTAAACAAATGTAAAATAAAATAATAAATCAAAATAATTAGGTGTAGTTGGTTCTTGGGAGGGAAGGGGATGCCTAGTGGAATGAGTTTTTCCTGCCAAGACATGAAGTAACCTTTTTCCACTATTGCCAGGACCCAGAGGTCTGAAGTGATTTCTTTCTAGAGGGGAAGACAGTGAGAGAGGTGTGATGAGAGGGGAAGGTGGCCAAGGCAGTCGCGCATTATTATTCCTGTCCTGAAAGGGCTGCCTGTTGGGGGGCTGTGAAGGGGCTGCCCTTGGAGCAGTTGTTTTCCTGGACCCTTTTATATGTCTGGAGGTGGAAGAGGTGGATGGGGCAGGGGCTCTCCTGACAAAGCAGGTCTTTGCAGGATAATTCCTATAAACTTTTGGTACTGGGGAGACCAGTAACTGTCTGAGGTCGTGGAGTTCCTTACTCTGCTCCGGGAGGCATTTAAAAAGATCAGCAGACTGTTTGCCAAACAGGAATTTAGTGTTCTAGGGGTGTGTCCAAAATCTTTGGTCTTAAAAGTTTTCAGGCAGGGACTGTAGTCGAAGCCATGAATATCTGCATAAAACAGAAGCTGATGCAGCAAATTTTGCAGAGGCCTCATTTGCATCATAGCTGCACTTTGAGTGTCTGGTTACCTGAGAAGCCAGGGACAACTTGTTAGGGAAGTCAGGCAAGGTGGACAGTAAGGAGAAAGCCCGTGAAACCAAATCTAGGGCATACTTTGACCATGTGGGTCTGGTAATTAATTGCCCTAAAGGCTAGAGGGGAAGAGGTATATGTCTTTTTCCCCAGCCTGTCCATTACCTTGCTATCCTTGTATGAAGGCAGGAGAAAGGATGAAGGAATGAGTCTGGACTGTTTGTCAGGGGGCCACTGCTATAACTGGAGGGTCCGCCAAGGGGGGCTTCACAAGAAATTTGTGCTTGTCAGGGACCTTATAAAAATGGTCAGGTCTTTTGGGAGCAGGAGGTTGAGAATCAGAAATCTTTGAAGCTGATTCAAAGGCATCCAGGTATGCTGGAATCCTAAGAGGAATAGCTGATGGGGAGGGTGATTCCACCTGGAGTAACTCAAAATACCTTTTTTGAATTTCGATCATCTGAGCTGTATCCCATTTAAAGTACTCCCTCATTTCAGTAACAGTTTCTACAAATGTAATATCCTCAGGGGGAGTCTCCCTCAATGGAGTCCTCATCTGGGGAGTAAAAGTCCAAGGGAGAAGCTATTTGAGAGGAGTAGGTAACTCACTCATCAGAGGAGGAGGAGGCTTCCTCCTTCTGGGGAAAGGTAGGAAGGATAGAGGCAGCTCAGACAAGCCTAGGACGTAGGACAGGCAATGTGGCCGCTGTGGACTTGGAGGGCCTAAGGGCCATGAAGGCCTGCAGCAAGGACTGTGAACAGGATTGCCAGTCAGGTTGTACCTCAGAAGGAGTAGATAAATGTTTGGTCTTTCGTTTCTTGTTTATAGGAGTTGATTTGGGAGCAAGGATAATAACGTTTCCCCAATGAGGTACTTATCTATAGACGTCTTGAAGACAGTGGAGCCAAGCGATCGATCTGACATTCGACTGTGGCAGAAAAGTTTCTGAGGTCTATGCATGCAAACGTCACATTTAAGGCCCCTGGTTTATGGCCCTGCGTGTGACGTCCCACGCACTAGCAGTAACCAAGCTTGAACTTTTGTATAGGAGCCGACATTCGGGTTGCCTGAGGCGGGGGATCCCACAGTAAGAATACTGCAACATGAAAATAGAAAGACATCATGCAATCTCCAAACAGGCATTGGCTGGAGGTCAAGATTGAACATTACCCCTTGTGCATGAGAGGCAAACACCTTAACCATTCTACCTCAGACATATTCAAACTTGGTCTTCTAAGCTTCAAAAAAAGACAAAAAAACTCTCCTGACAGCTTGGCTAAGGATTTGAAAGAACTCTGGGAAGTGCACTGCCCTACCTAGGCAATATGGCAGGCACAGATTAGAGTTTTGGTGCTTTATGCCAAGCAAATATGGCAAAAAAGAAGTTATGTACTCACCATAACGTTCCATCTGAGTAGCTGCACTTCATTTGTCTTCAACCTGTTGACTTGAAAAAATTACTTGCAACTTATCCTGCAGCCACAGTAGGCTGATCACATGATAGGTCCAGGGGAAGGAGGGAGGGATGGTTGAAGACAAATGAAGTACAACTACTCGGATGGAACGTTATGGTGAGTACATAACTTCTTTATCTGAAGCAGTTTACTTCATTTGGTCTTCAACATGTGGGACAGAGTCCACAGCTACTAAACTCCTAGGAGGACCTCATGGAAGGATATTCCGGAACACCGTGGAACCAAAGGATGCTCTCCTTCTGGAAGTCAAATACAATTTGTAATAAGAAATAAATGTATGAGATTAGGACCAAGTAGCTGCAGGACAAATATCATCCCAAGACACTGTAGACCAAAAAAACCACAGAAGTAGCCATGGACCTAGTGGAATGAGCTTTCACCTCACCTGGAGGAGACATGCCTCTGTTCTTACAGATTTGAAGGATGCATGAAGAAATCCATCTAGCAATAGTGACCTTGGAGAAAGGTTTCCCCAAAAAGGGTTTATAGAAGTATACAAACAACTGATCAGATTTACGGAAATTGTTTTGTCCTGTGTAAATAGAATCATAACCATCTACAAACATCCAACAGGTGGAGTCTGTATTCCATCTTGTTAGTAAAATTAGGAAAAAACACAGGCAATTTGATGGTCTGATTGATATTGACTGGTGATGCCACCTTAGGAAGAAAAGATGGATTGGTTCGAAGTGAAAAGTACAGTTTTGTACCTACCATAAATGTAGATGTCCGAACTGGATAGCATCTGCAGTCATAACAAGTGGGTTGTCCTGTCGTCAGGCAGCCCTGCAGTCGGCCGGATTCCAAAGTCCGGGTCCGGCTTCGGCTGATGTCGCACTCCACCCGACGTCATCTCTGCTGGTCTTCGGGTATAAAAGCATCAGCCGACGCCATTTTCCTCAGTGTTTCTTGCCCCAGATGCCAGTAGCCCTCTTGCAGGGTAAAATTTGGATAGATGCCAATGTTTCCAAATAGATAGAGGTAAACACAACAATAAGCATATATGTACATATATACAAACAAATACACCATAAAGACTCCCCAACAGCTAGCTATTAGGAGGGTAAACACCCTAGGAGTACCACAGAGGGGAAGGAGGGAGGGTAATCCTGACTGCAGATGCTATCCAGTTCGGACATCTACATTTATGGTAGGTACAAAACTGTACTATGTCCTTCATGGAAGCATCTGCAGTCATAACAAGTGGGTAGAATACCATAGCCAACTAGGGGAGGAGGAAAAAGGTAGATTATGGTGTGTTTAAGATCCCTTGCAGTACAGCAGTGGCAAACCCTGCTCGGGATCTGGAATAAAGAGGCAAATTGTAATGCTTGGCAAATGTATGCACGGAGGTCCAAGTAGCCGCCTCAATAATGTCTTTGGTTGCCACTCCTCGTAAGAAGGCTGTGGTAGTGGCTGTTGCCCTTGTAGAATGAGGTCTTATGTTCTGTGGAATTGGTTTTCCATGGAAGGAGTAACAGTATCGTATGCAATTTCCTATCCATTTGGAGATTGTCTGTTTGGAAATAGCTTTTCCTTCCCTTCCTGTTGCATAGGCTACAAAAGTTGGTCAGTCTTTCTGCTATTTTTGTTCTGTCCAAGTAGTAGCGTAGCTGTCTATGTACATCCAAGGTATGCAGTATTCTTTCCCTCTGTTTTGTGGGTTGGGAAAGAAGGAAGGTAGGTGGATTGCCTGGTTTAAAGATACTCTGGATACCACCTTAGGCATAAATGTAGGATTAGTCCTCAAGGACACTCTATCTTGGTGGAAGATTAGGAAGGGTTGCACTGCCATTAAGGCCTGTAGTTCTGAAACCCTCCTTGCTGAAGTAATTGCCAGTAGGAAAGCAGTTTTCCATGACAGGTGTTGTAGGTCTGCTGTTGCTGCTGGTTCAAAGGGTGCTAGTGTCAACTTTTCTAGCACAAAGTTTAAGTCCCAAGCTGGTAATGGTGGTTTCCTTGGAGGTTTTACATTCTTGATTCCTCTGAGGAACTGCCTGAGCAAAGGGTGCGAAAAAACAGGAGGATCAAAGCTGTATTCTGCTGAAATAGCTGATGCATGTATCTTGATGGAGGAGTAGGACAGGCCTGAATGAAGAAGTTCAGCCAGATACTCCAGAATGTTAGGCATATCTATGTTTGACACATCTTTTCCTCTTTCGGTACTCCAAATGACAAACCTTTTCCATTTTCCAGCATAGTTCTTTCTTGTTGAAGGTCTGCGTGCTTCAAGAATAATGTCTTTAACTCTTTGGGAAAGTTCTGGATTAGCTGCTGCTATGTGATGTTCCATGCAGTCAGTTGCAGCGTTTTTAGGTTTGGATGTATGATGCTGTAGTTGTTCTGAGTTAACATCAAAGGCATCAGGGGTATTGGCCACATGTTGTTCGGAGACATGCTCTTCAGTAGTGGGTACCAGTGTTGTCTTGGCCAGTTTGGGGCTATCAGGATTATCCTTGGACGTTCTTCCTTGATTTTTAGTAGTACCTTGTGTATCAAAGGAAGAGGAGGGAATGCATATGCTGTTAGGCCTTTCCAGTTGAAGGAGAGTGAGTCCACTTTCCATGCTAGTGGGTGGAATGTCCTTGTGCAGAATTTTTGAGCTGGTGATTGAGAGGTGATGCGAATAGGTCTATCTGTGGCATTCCCCATTTCTTTGAGATGGTCTTGAAGATGTCCGGGTGCAGCTTCCATTCGTGGGCATCCAAGTGGTTCTGCTTAGTATGTCTGCTAGAGTATTGTCTTTCCCGGTACAAATATTGCCTGTAACTGAATGTTGTAGCTGAGTGCCAGGGTCCACAGCTCCAAGGTCATTCTGCATAGGGGTATGAATGAGTGCCTCCCTGTTTGTTGATGTACCACATGACTGTGGTGTTGTCTGTCCTTATCATCAACTGGCCCTCTTTGAGGAATGGTTTGAACTTTTGGATTGCCAGTTTTACTGCCAGCATTTCTTTTAGATTGATGTGCAGGTGAAGTTGATCCTGTGTCCACAATCCTTGCACGCATTTGTCCAGCATGTGGGCCCCCCATCCTAGGTCTGAAGCGTCTGTTGTGATGGTCTGGCTTGGTTGACATCTGCGGAAGGGCAGGCCTGGGTTTGACTGGCATGCCTGTGCCCACCATAGGAACTCCTGTTTTAAGCATGGAATTAGTGGGATTTCTGTTTCTAGACTGTGTCTGTGTTGGGACCATAAATTCTTTAGGTACCACTGTAGTTTCCTCATATGTAGTCTGGCAAATGGGAGCAAGATTATGCATGATGCCATGAAGCCCAAGGCCTGTAGGAATTTTCTTGCTGATAACTTGTTCAGTTTTGTTAGTGCCAAGAAGTAAAGAGGAAGTTCTTTTTGTTTTTCTGTAGTCAGGAATGCCATTTGTTGTACTGTGTCCAATTCCGCTCCCAAGAATGTCCTTGTTTGGGATGGTATCAGCCTTGACTTTTGTAAATTGACTGTGTATCCCAGTCCTTGTAGCAAGTAAATGACCCTTTGTAAATCTGTTGTCAGCTTGCTTTTGTTGTCCCCTTGTAGCAGGCAGTCGTCCAGGTATGGGTAAATTTGAATTCCCTGTAGTCTGCAATGGGCGATTACTGATGCCAGGCATTTTGTGAATACTCTGGGCGCAGTAGATAAGCCAAAGGGCAATGCTGAGAATTGATAGTGCTCTGATCCTGCAAGAAATCTGAGGTATCTTCTGCAGATTGGTCGAATTGGGACGTGCAGGTATGCCTCCTTGAGATCTAGAGTTACCAGCCAACACTCCTTGCCCAGCATGGGAAGAAGTTGCTGTAAGGTCAGCATTTTGAATTTTGGGACAATGATGTATGTATTTAAGGTGGACAGGTCGAGAATTGGTCTCCAACTTTTTTCCTTTCTTGGAACTAGGAATAGTCTGGAGTAGAACCCCTTTCCTTGTTCTGCTGTTGGCACTCTTTCCACAGCTCTCATGTTTGCTAACTCCATTATCTGGCGTAGAGCCTCTGTTTTTTGATTTGGAGGTAAATTTGGCATTCCTCTTTTGACTGGTAAAGTGTGGGAGTGAAACCGGTAACCTTGATCTATGGTTTGTAAAATCCACTTGTCCTTTGTTATGTAGTGCCAGTTCTTTGAAAATAAGGTTAACTTTCCGCCTAGAGGAGCTGCTATTTGTTCCCTGGTGGGCGGATTTAGGATTAAGTCACTGTGGTTGTGCTGATGTAGTGGCAGTGGCTGTGTCTGTGCCTCTGTTGTTACCTTGCCACTGTCGTCCTCTGTAGGCACCTCCTCTGGGTTGGTTTCTGCCTCTGGAACGTCTATTCCTGCCCCTTTGAAATTTTGTGGAGTCAGGAAAGGACCAATTTTTGGCAGGCCAGTTCCTGCTAAACCTTGGGGTTGAACCTGCAGGAAATCTTTAACAGTTTGAACAGATTTTGCCTTTTCTTCCATTTTCTTCATAACCTGCTGGGCAGGTGTACCAAACAAACTTGTCTTGTCCATAGGAGCATCTAGCAACTTAGCTTTAACATGATCCGGTAAAGCTTGTTCCTTTAGCCATGCATGTCTTCTTATCACTGTGCCTGTCATGGCTGATCTAAATGAAGCCTCCAGTGCATCATAGCCACATTTTAAGGAATGGTTGCTAACCTGTTGTATGTTATTTACCATCTCTAATACATATTTCTTATCAAGAGATTCATCAGTAGTTAGCTTTTTAGTTAACTGATCAAGCATAAACTCTTGGTATTGTATCATGTGAAACTGACAGTTTAAAGCTCTAGCTGAGAGAGTAGCTGAAGTGTAGACCTTTTACCCCATCTGTCTAATGACCTTGCTTCCCTTTCAGAAGGAATAGGGTTTTTAGCTGTGGTTGCGGCTACTGCCTTGGGACCCTGGGATATAGTTTCTGGGTCTGCAAGAGGGGCCTTGTAAAGGTGGTGATGAGTATCTGGCACCCTGTAAAATCTGTCTGGTTTGGCAGGGGCTGGGGGTAAAGAATCTGGAGCGGAGCAAACATCATTGAAAGCATCATCTACCACAGAGAGAACAGGAGGTATAGCTAAGGGCCTGTGCTGTGGGAGGTGCAGAAAGGTCCTAAGTCTTTTTCTGGAGTCTGAAAAATCCTGTTGCTGCCATTGGAACTGTTCTCGCATGGCATGCAAGGTTTCCCCAAAGGAGAATTCTTCTGGCGGGGAAGCAGCTGGGATGGATTCTTCAGCATCAGAATCTTCAAAATTGGAGAAGGGAGCCTCAGGCTGGTCAGTTATGTCTGATTCATCAGCAGAATCATCAGAAGACACTGGCTCAGGGGGCTCTGCCCTAGGTCTCTTCTCTGGGGGCTGAGAGGCCCTGTCTGGGTGAGATTGAGATCCTCTAATTAAAGAAATTAAATCTTCTGCCAAAGAAAGCATTTGAGAACTAGAAGAGGGCCTGGATGAGGGGGGTTTAACAGGCACTGATTTAGTAGTCTTGGCTGCTTTAGCCCTGGCGAAGGCCTTAATGGACATGGCTGCTGGAGGCCTAGCAGCACCACGTGCTGGGGTAGAGACATCCAAGGGGATGGTGTCTCATAAGTCAACCACCGTAGTGGGTAAAATTTCTGAGGTCGATTCAAGAATTGTAGCAGGGGCCTCAGTTGTAAGAATAGGTTCAGCTGTACTTTGAGCAGTTTTCTCGGTTTCGGCCGAAACCGAGACACTCGCGGTTTGCTTTGCCGTGGTTTCGGCCGAAACCGCGGACCGCGAGTATCGGTCTTTATCTTTGCGTTTTTTGGAAGATTGGGTAGTCGGAGGATCCGACGGCATAATGTACGCAAAATCAGTACCGAAAAACTGTTCTGCAAACTCCGACCGACGCCTAAGCGTTCATCGGTTGAAAGAGGCACAGGCCGAACAGGCTGCTACGTCGTGGGCTGGGCCTAAGCAAGGCAGACAGTAAGAGTGGAAATCTTTATGAGGTATTTGTTTCCCACAGGTTAAACAATTGTTAACTTTTTCTGACATCGGCTGAGGCAAGAAAGAGTCCCCAACGGGGTACTTAGCTTTAGAAGTCTTCGAAGTAGTATTCGGTAGAAGTAATCTCTGGATCCGACCGACCGGCACTTGCGAACAGCTTCTGCTTCGGGCGCCACGCGGCAAGAAAGACTGAGGAAAATGGCGTCGGCTGATGCTTTTATACCCGAAGACCAGCAGAGATGACGTCGGGTGGAGTGCGACATCAGCCGAAGCCGGACCCGGACTTTGGAATCCGGCCGACTGCAGGGCTGCCTGACGACAGGACAACCCACTTGTTATGACTGCAGATGCATCCATGAAGGACATCCCTATCTTTGTGAAAAATCATGTAAGGAACTTTGATGGACAAGGCCTGTAATTCTGAAACCCTTTTGGCAGAGGTAATAGCCACTGGAAAAGTCGTTTTCCAAGATAAACATTTCAGATCTGCAGTTGTGGCAGGCTCGAAAGGCAGAGCAACCAAAGCTTGAAGAACCACAGTAAGGTCCCATGGGGGCACAGGATCTTTGACCGGGGGACGTAACAAAAAGGTGCCTTTAATAAAGGCTTTACACAGTCTGGAAGAGGCTAAGGAGGCAGAATTCTCACCTACATGAAAATGAGAGATGGCAGCCAAATGAACCTTGACAGTAGAACTAGCTATGTGTTGAAAAATATCAGCTAGAAAATCAAGAATGGCGGAAATAGAAGCCGTGAAGGGGTCTAAACTCCTTTGAGAGGCCCAAAAGGAAAAACATTTCCACTTGCTGCTATAAACCTTCCTGGTCGAAGACTTATGTGCAGCCACCAAAATAGGTCTAACTGAGAAGGATAGTCCAGAATTCCTAGCAATCACGGGAACTGGAGTAGCCAAGCTGTGAGCTTCAGACTGTCCAGATTCGGATAAGGCACCCCCAAAGGGTGTGAAATTAGATCCTGAATGGGATCTAGGATCCAAGACGGAGCCAAAAGATGTGACCAAAGGAAAAGAAACCATACCTGGAAGGCCAGAACGGGGCAATGAGGATCACTTTGCTCCCCAGTCGAAGAGCATTCTGTAGAAATCTCGGAATAAGAGGTACTGGCAGGTAAGCATACAGAAGACCGGGAGGCCAAGCATGAACTAGAGCATCTCTGGGGGACACCCCCGGCAGGGGGTTCAGAGCTAAAAACTTGCTGCACTTCGCGTTGGAA
This sequence comes from Protopterus annectens, assembly GCF_019279795.1. Taxonomy (NCBI): domain Eukaryota; kingdom Metazoa; phylum Chordata; order Ceratodontiformes; family Protopteridae; genus Protopterus; species Protopterus annectens. Next base: position 306,047,931 of record NC_056739.1, read on the forward strand.
GGAGATGTGAAGAGATCACAGCAAGGTTGACCCCATTCGCTGAAGATCTGTTTCACTACTGAAGGATTCAGAGACCACTCATAAGGCAACAGAATGGTCCGACTTAGCCTGTCCGCTAGGATGTTGGACCATCCCGGAATGGGCGTTGCGATAAGAAAGTGAATGATGGAGATCGCCCATTCCAACACACTCATGGCCTCGCGACAAAGGGGGTAAGATCTGGTCCCTACCTGTTTGTTGAAATACCAGACCACTAACATGTTGTCTGACTGAAGAGCAATCGTTCCCAGAGGAAAAAGACACGAAGGGCCTGCAACGCAAGTTGGGCTTGGGCAGGGGCTGGAACAAAGGGTTGTCCCTCAAAAATGTCTGGAGAGCACATCCACCATATGAGGGATGATTTAGTTGGATTGGACATGCTAATGGCAGTTCCAACAGAGGCCATTGTACAGCTAGGGTCCACTGTAGAATTCTCATGTGTAACTGGGAGAAGAGTTAGGGTCACCGCCATTGAGCCTAAGGCCCTCAACACTGACTCCGCTGTTGGGAGTTTAGAGTGGTAGATCAGAGAGACATGCATCCTCAAGTTCCGAACTCTCTTCGAGGTCAGGAAGATTTTGCACTGAAGAGTATCTATCCTGGCATCAATGTAGTCTACCACCTGTGCAGGATCTAGGCGAGATTTTGATGCGTTGATTGTGATCCCCAAATGCAGGGCAAGAGTCAGGAAGTAATCCCTGGTTTGGGAGAGTAGACGCCTGGTGGGAGCACTGAGGAGCCAATCGTCCAGGTACAGATAGACCTGAATTCCCTGAAGCCTCAGGCGAGCCGCTACCACTGCCATCACTTTGGTGAACACCCTGGGGGCTGTGGTGAGACCAATGGGTAGGGCTCGAAATTGGTAATGATGGACTCCTAGCCGGAAGCGGAGGAACCTCCTGGAGCTTCTGTGCATTTTGATGTGATGGTAAGCATCCTGGAGGTCTAATGAGCATATCCAGTCGCTCTCTTGCAGATACGTCCAGATGGATTGTAATGTGACCATCCGGAAAGTACAGTTGTGTACACTTACATAAATGTAGATGTTCGAGTGTATTCACTGTTGCAGTCATCACATTTGGGTTATCTGCTT